>NW_020528142.1:1843333-2150000 GCF_003368295.1 Carassius auratus
TTTCAGATGGTTTTGGAACAGAGCAAAAAACAGCCAGAAGACTGATATTTAAAGATGTAGGAGTTGAAGTAGAAGAGGCCATTTTTTTTTTTTTTTTTCAGCCTTCACTGTTTTTTGAAAGGCGGAAAGGTCTTGACTGCTCTTTGTGATATAAAATAAAACGGCTAAACTCAGGCATAGATGCGAAAAAAGAAACCACAAAATATTGCAGTCAATACTTAACAACGTCTGTTGTGTAGTTCCTGAGCTGCGTGAATAATAACTAATAGCAGCACTAACACTTGTCTCTGTGGGAATAGTGTGAAGTGGCCATATGGTACCAGCTAATACTCAACAGACTTTTATTAGGAGCTCTACAGCTGTTCAGTCTGAGGACTAAAATATTTGTTCCTTCATTATGAGAATCTGTTATTACATTTGGCACAAGGGGGGATAGACCGGTTTCACTGTGTTAGTTTATCTGTAGGGTTTGGGAGCTCAGGGATGGAGAGGGACAAATGCTAAATGATAGGAATTCACATTTGTAGTGTTGGAGCTGTTCCTAATGTTAGATGTCTTTATAAGGCATGTGTTCACCCCTATTGGACAGTGCTGGTTACAGAGCTGGTGCCCAGTTTGGAGCCATAAGGTGCATTTCTGAAAAAAAAGGACCCTTAAACCAGCTGATTTCAAAACAGAAACATATTTCTTTGTTGGGTTGCACAGCTTTAATTTTTTTCTATATACTGTAAAGAGAAATTTCATCCATCTTCTACTCACCCTCGAAGCATCCTAGGTGTATGAGACTTTCTTCTTTCAGAAAAATCCAATCAGAGTTATATTAAGGGGGGGGGATGGGTGAAATGCTCGTTTTCACTCAATATCCTGTTAATCTTGAGTACCTAAAGAGTATTACTTAATCCTTCATAACTCAAAAAAGTATTTAGTTTTATTATATTCATAAGAGAAAGATAGTCTGTACTGATTTTTCCCGGAAAAAACACGAGCCGCTGGAGACGTGACGTGTGGGCGGAGCTAAAGAATCACGAGCGCCAGTAGGCTTTTGCGTTGAGAGCGTTTGGAAGCTGTGACCGTGAGGGAAACAACATCATCCAAAACAAACCATGGCTTACAGTCAGATTCAGCGTATATTTATGATTCAGAATCAGATCCAGAGGCTGAAATTTAACAAGAGCAGCATCAGCAGGAAGTCTCTATGTGGTATGTACTGAAACTGTATACATTTGCTTAGCGGTTTTGGAAAATGACTAAGTTCCACTTTTTTTTTTTTTTTTTTTTTTTTTTTTTTTTTTTAAGCTGTACATGTGGAAAGTGCAGTTTGATGACAACATCGCATGTTGTTTACTTGATGTGCTTACGCGCTGATAGAGAGATATTTGAAGCAGTTTTAATCACCGCATGCGGTTCCAACACACGATTGTGACCCTTTTTCGTTGGGACTGCATCATCCTTAAGAAATAAACGATACGCAAATCCAGCGTCAAACTGGGCCTTGTTTGTAAAACAAGCATCTTCGAAATGCAGGGAACAAACAAAAACACTTGCACAACTCCGTTGATGCTCTGTAAAAATAAACTCCATCCTCTGGTCCCTTAATGCTGTTTTTTTTTGGTAATCTGTGCAGGGTTGTCTTGCCCTGGCAACCAAAAACACACTCCTTTTGTGACATTTCGCGACGCTCTTGCTTTGATCAGTGAAGTCTGTTGTGCTCTCAGTGCTCTGCTATACGGGAGCGCGCGCTCTTCCGGCAGACGTGTCCTCAGGACCCATATAAGGAAATTCCGCTCCATCTAACGTCACACAGAGTCATACTTGAAAAAAACTTTCCAAAACTTGTGACAAACCGGAAGGAGTATTTTTGGAACAAAAATACTCCTTCACACGTACAACTTAATTTTTGAAACTTTGTCCATGTTTAGCATGGGAATCCAACTCTTTAACAGTGTAAAAAACTCAGTATGCATGAAATAGCATTTCATTCCCCCTTTAAATCTTGTCCTTGCTCTTCCAAGCCTTTCAATGGGTGTAAGTGCGTGTTTGTTGTCAACTGTTCGGAAGACATCTTCTGAACAGTTGACAACAAACAGCCCTGCTTTTTTTTAAGTATGCGTGTTTGATTCTCCCTGCTTAGCTCTGCAGCACTTTTTCAGAAGAAAAGGTTCATTTTGACATTGGCTATGTTTACATTCACACTTATAATGTGATTAAGGCACTCCTGAAATGATGTTAATGTGATTATACTCATAATTACTGTAACCATAATCACAGAGACATATATACACTTTCACCACATTTCTTCTTCTCTTTCACTGACCGAAGCACAAATGCTTTTGCTGGAGAGGAAAAGCTTGTTACGCTCACGCACAGCTCTGAAATCTAGGGAGCTCAGGAAATAGAGTTTATGTTTACAGTTTTACTGGATATGGCCATCATGGTCAAAAACGCTGGAATGCAGCCATTTTTTATCTGAAAGTTCCCCCAATAATCATTTACTCACTCTCAAGTTTTTCCAAACCTTTCTTTTATGGAATTATATTTGCTTAAAAAAAAATAACGTAACTTTATAAAACTGAATTTAACTTTTTCAGAAACTATCAAAAATATGCCATTACAAAAAAATGAACTTGGTCGCACAAATTTAACAGGCTTTTCAAATATGCTTCATTCTTTGTTAATGTTTTTCAAAGATATGTTTTCGCTAATCGTGGATTCTGAATGCATTGCCACAGATTTTGCTTATGCTTCGCAGTGGGGGAAACCTCTCGCAAACATCTCGTGGGGGCTGGCTTAACAGTGATTGGATAGTGGATTTAATCCTGATTGGATAGTGAGCTGCAAGTACAGACGTCACTCAGTGGCGCGCATATCGGAAAGATGAGCTCTCAGCTCTCTTGTGAATGACAATAATAACCTGCAATGAACTGTAACATGAATAAAACTTGTATCGATGTTATTTGTTACTTCAGTAACACAAGCTTACTTCAAGCTGCCTTGAAGGATAAGCGAGGAGGAAGATGATGCCGCTCCTGAGAGCTCATCTTTACAGACTGAGACGATCGAAAGTCAAATGTTATTTACAAATTTAGTAATACAAAGCATGATGTAATGCATTCAGATCACCACGAGAGCTTTCCAATATGCGCGCCACTGAGTGACGTCTGTATTTGCAGGTCAGAGAGCACCTGTCCATCAAAAGCTCACTATCCAATCAGAGTAGATTACTGTTAAGCCCGCCCCAAAGAGAGGTTTGTGTCTAAAAACAAAAAAGCATAAGCAAAATCTGTGGCAATGCATTCAAAATCAACGATTAATGAAAACGAATCATTCAAAAACATTAACAAAGAATGCAGCATATTTAAGAGCCTATTAAATTTGTGCGACTGAGTTCATTTTTTTCATTTTCATTGTATTTTTCTTCTTTTGTAATGGCATAATTTTGAAAGAAAAAAAGTTCTGAAAAAGTTACGTTCAGTTTTATAAAGTTACGTAATTTTTTTTTTTTTGAAGCAAATATAATTCCATATTATTTCGTTCTGTTGAACACAAAATAAGTTATTATAAGGAATGTTGGCTACCAAACAGTTTCTGGTAGCCATCTACTTTTTTTTTTCTCCATAAAATGGAATAAATGGCTACCAACCACTATCTGGTTACCAGCATTCTTCAAAATATCTTCTTTTGTTTTAGTTTCTTTTTTTGGTGAATTATCACTTTAAGCATTTTTGAATAATCAAAACAATGTCAAGAAGCATTAAAGAGGTTTGCTTATGTCAAGTAAAATCCTAGAGTAATTTGTTATTCTGATTATAGCCAATAAACAGACTACTGGCACACATGTAGAGCCACTGCCATGCCATCAAGGTTTTTAAATTGGACATTTACTTTTTTAACAGCTTAGCGAAGTATGTGAGATGTTTGATGCAGTTGATCTGTCCAGAGTTTTCTCATCATTAACACATTTCCTCATTACTTGTCCGTTTCAAACTTGCAAACCACAGTCTGTAACTCGGCTGTGATTTCCATATGTTTTTTTATTTTTTTATTTTTTCAGACAGCTCAGCAGATGCTTTTTATTCAAAAGCCATCAGTGTCTTGGCATGTCATCATGTTTAATGATGCTCGGTGTCAGTTCAATTAAGTTCAGTGTCAATTAAGTTTTCAGAAGAGTCGTTGAAACTTTGTTACTTGGTAAATATAATGCTGAAGAAATTTACACTGATTTAGCATTCATTCTTGTATTGTGTATTTTGATAGGAAACATCGTTGCATCAGTATAGGGTTAAAAAGTGAGAAACTTTGAGGATTTTTGTGGAAAAACAACAAAGAAAGATTAATTAAAAAGACAGAATGTAGCACCTGATGCCCTTAAGTGCCTAATTCCCAGAACGCGTAATGATTTAATTAAGAGGGAAAACAAACTTTAATTATTTCCATCTTAGAGTAATTGTGAAATACATTTTACAGTAAGAAAGTCACATTATTGTTACACACACATACAATTTAAAGCCACGATTGTGAGAAATAGTTATATATATAAATAAAGAAATGGCTTTCTTAATTTATAACTATAAGGATGAATTTAAAATATACTTTTAATGACAAAAAAGTGAAACTCCACAAACTTACAGGCACACATACTGAAATATGCAAGAACTCGGAGTGCTGTGATTGGTCAGTGAGTATTAAAGGGCCAAACAACTATACAGTCCACTATACAGTCCACTAAACAGGTCATACAATCCCCATACAATTTCCTCACCTCAAATAACCCCTCCGTGTTTGCCTACAGCACCGCTGCATTCACTATCTGCCATCTCTTCCGCCTTCTGGGTGATACCTTTGTTCTTTGACATCAATGCAAAGCGAGACACCCTTTTTGTTTAAGCAAATCGGATGGCGGCTATCACATTATGGGATCTGTGTTTCCAACATCAATATATTTTGGGACATGGGTCGTGACCGTGTATTATTGATATGGTTGAGGTTATGAAAGGCTTTATTCAGGTCAGTTGGTGACAGATGTTTCTTACTGTATCCATTTATCATCATAACCACAATAACTAATTGTGAACTATCCGGCTTTATTAATCTGTATGTTGTCCTCAAGGCAGCCCTAAGCCTAATGTACAGCAAAACCAGAAAGAGAATAATTTCCATATACAGTACAACTATATAATTAATTTTCCATTGGACGTTGTATACAGATGAAGCAGTAGCTTTTTAACCTTGGACCAGATACAATTTCTAACAGGAAAGCAGAGGACTGCAAAGCTCAGGAAGTGCATGTGTGGAAATAACAAATGATGAGAGGAAACTGGAAAAACTGTATCTTCACAAATGATTACAGCTGCGATTTGGTTGATCATTTAACTCTCATGCGTCAGTTCATGCAATAATTCCGCTGAAGACTGCATGTGTTGGACGTGTTGGATGAACACAGAAAATAAGATCTGCAGTTTACATCAATTAAGAAAAACATTTAGCAGAAATAAATCAATTTCAGAAATCAGTAATGTCATTAACTGAAGGGGCATTTACATTGTGATTAAATTGCTGGAGAGATTCACAGAGCTGGTGGTTGCTAGTAGGTATTTCTACTCAAGTTCTGTCAAGTAACTCATGGTATCAGAAGTCTCTAGAAATTGCATATCACTTTTTCACTCAGTGTGAACATCCCTTTTATACACTGAAAAAGTTTGGTGCAAGCAACACATTCTCACTCCCAACTCCTCACATATTGACGCTTGGTCAGAACCCTTTGGTGTCACTTTTTGATGCACAGGGTACCCTTTAGCATAATTTTTGGGTCCTCCATTGCTTTAAATAAGAAACCTTTGGTGTCACTACGCAGACACGTTAAAGGCTTTGGGAATTTTATTCTCATGATTAAATGATATATTTGGGTAATAATACTGCCAATATTGCACATATGTTGGGGTGTGAATTTTCAATGTAAACAGTCACAATAATTGTGTTTACATTACACTATTTACACATTTATGAGCACGTAACCCAACCCCTGCCACTAAACCTACTATTTGTCAATAAAACACAGGATATAACAGGCATGTACAACTGCAGTTATAATTTATTAAAAAAATATTAATATTTCAAGGCTTGTAACGATTGATTTGTGAGAGGAATAAGTGCGATCACCATCTCAATCCACCATACAGCCCAGATCCTGCGTGCAGTCAGTGTAAAAATGAAATGTCCACCAGAAGAAGCCTTACGTCAGTCTTGGTAATGAAATGCCATCGGCTCTTGTGTGTCTCGTGACCGATGGCGTCATGCTAAAGTACGGGAGTATCTTTTTGAATGAGATGTAAGCATGTTAACGTAGCAATTAAAACCTTATGTTCTACTCATTTCTTTGCAAAAAAGATATTGTATGGCTTCAGAAGACGTCCAATGCAACACGGCTTGTTTGTAATACTTTTAGCTGTCATACGTCTATTATTTTTGCAATAAATACCTGACCAAGCGTCAATATGTGACGAGTTGGGGGTGAGAACATGCAGGTGTAAAATTTACTTAAGAATTTTGGTAAAAAATTGCTTGTAAATACCACAAATAACTGACCCTTCCCCAGGGGTTTCACTGACAAATCTGACCAATCATAATGCAAATATAACCCAAACTGCCATTTTGTCCGACAACAAAACAGACACAAGAGTAAATTTAAGTTGGTCCACTTGAACTTTAAAAATGTGAGTCACATGTGTGGAATAGATTTGAAGTACATGGTTAAAAAAAATTTAGATGGATGCTGATTCATATGCCATTGACCTGTGGTTTTCTATGTTGTTGTTTACGCTACATGTCGCAGCTAACAGCTAATGTAAAAAGGGCGTAATCCTCTTGGTCTAAATGTAGGTTAGATACGTGACACTGAATTGCCATGAAAACAGATCTGAAGACTTGGCGTAAGGAGAATCGTTTTAAAAGAGAAGCTCACATGTCCGAGTCGAAGCCAGAAACGACACGACAGTTGGAAAACAGATGAAAAAAGATGTGAATATTGTATTGCATGAGTCTCACAGGGAGTTTCCTTTTAAATGTCTGCTTCATTACTAAGCTGACAGGCTAGGTTTTCAGTGCATCCCTCTATGACGTAGTCGGGTAAAAGTAGACACAGGCTTGTACAGGAAGCCCCATGTTGGCTCTTCACGTGCACACAGTTAGGCTGAAATGATACAGTATGAGTATTACAAATTCAGCCATAGCATTAAACTCAGTGCACACTGAAGCATAAGATGGAGGTTTTGAGAACTAATGGCATGTGGTAAAATGTGTATGAGGATATGAATTTGTTGGTTTAGAGGATCTACAAAATTCAGAAATAAAACTGACAGAATGTCTTTCCATAAATATGGTAAAATATGAGAATGATTAATCCCAAAATGAGAAAAATAATTTACTCAACCTCATGTCCTTCCAAACCTTTATGACTTTCTTCTGCAGAACACACACACCCATCCAAAAAAAAAAACGTTGGGTGAACAGTACAAATATTGTACAATGCAACTCACTTTAATAAAGCACTCAGGGATTTCAGGAAAAGTCCATGTAGCTTTCTGAACATTTTCCAATTATTCTGAATGGATTGGTGAAAAATAACCCAATATTAATACTTTCCCTGCCAGAATTTTTGAAAAAAAGTTGCCAGCCAGATTCAAGCATTCTTTTCTTAATCAACACTTGAATCTAGGTAAGTTTGATAAAAAAAAAAATAAAAAAAACGTTTGGAGCAAAAAGCTGCTCAATGGTTGAATGATGCACACATCGTTTCATGTTACAATAGCTTCAATATTGAATGTCTTTCAGCAAAACGTATAAAGGGATCTTGTTGCAATGTACTGCCATTGTCTTAAATTTACGAAAACAGATATTTGTTCAATTATTTCCTTTTGTGTTCTGCTTAAAAAAATAAAATAAAGTACATGATGACAATTTTTTTTTTTTTTTGCAAACTACTGTATCCCTTTAATCTCTATCTGACTTTTGTCTCACTGAGGAAAAGGAACGGTAAGGGCATGTTTACACACAGCAACTTTGGTTCTAATAAAACAAACTGCGATTGCTTTGTAAGTGTGATTCATTTGACGTATGAAGCTCCCATCCGAATATTGGTGCGTACCAAACTCGGGATCAACCTTTAGTTTTCACACAATAAAAGCTGTCCAATCAGCTTGTGACCATATCCTCATGTCTTTTGTTTTGTATCTTTAGGTTAGGTGTTAAAAAATTTCCATGTTGACACCAAGCGAACCAAATGTGTAATTTTCTTTTTTGGTCCAGACTAGAACCAAGAAAACCGATTAACCAAAGGCATGCAAAAACATACCCACTGGAAACACAATAAAAGTCTAAACTAGACTTTGGGAAAACAATAGCTAAACAATGAAGTAACATACTACAATTGTGATAGACCATAATACGCACTTGCTCAGATGTTTTTAAGCCAATGCACATAAACACCACACAGATATAGATCCACAAACTAGAGTGCACTGAAACGTTAAGATATGTTTAGTTCCCGTTCCATCCTTATGTACACATACAGTCCCTCTGCTGCTTTAGTACATAAACACCTACACGCACACATATGTGTGCCCATACACGAGCACAGTATGGTACAGTCTATGTGTACGTGCTTCTGATGGGACAATGATTAACAGGATTTGTGGGGCAGCTGTGTACAGTGGTCAGAAGTGGCCTGAGAGTCAGCCGAACAGATTTCAGGTCTGATTTGCATCTGTGTTTGGATGGTGAGGCGGAGGAGGGCTTCGTTCTGTTTCCTGTGTCGCAGTTTACTGTTTTTTAGAGCAAGAAAAATGGGCTTATGTAAGGGGTCATGTGATTTAGCCAGAAATAGTGGCAAGGCTACAGCTGCTGTTGCTCTGTTTGCAGATCCTGGGCTTTTTTGGCAGCTTCTAGACAGACTCGCTGCGCATTTTCCCCTCCACCAAAAACACTCATTGTGCCTGTCTGCAGCCACACGGTCCATAAGCATTAAAGGAAAGCACCCTCATATAATGTAAGCAGGTCCAGTGGCATGCAGTTTAGCGGAGAAGTCCTTCCCATGATGCACGAGTGAAAGAGGGAGTGGAATATGGGTAAGAGAATGAAAGAGAGAGATGCACACGGCCGTGGTGCCTGGATGTGGCCCTGCGGCGCCGTGCTCTGGCCTGTGGAGCGCGTGGGTGTGTGGCAAATCAGTGGAGCGGAATGGTGCTCCGAAATGAGAGCGCGATCCACGAGCTGTGGCCTTGGCCAAGGAAGGCAGCGCATGAGGGATTCTCAGGCTGTTACGGTCACTGTCATTGCATCCCGCACCAAGACATCAACCAACCCATGACACACTCAGAAACACTATTTGGGATGGCTCATTTGTTCTCTGTGATATACAGTAGGGACGTAAATTGTCAGACAGCTGTCTCCTTTGCGTCATATACTCACAAAGGGAGGAATGTGCACAAGGACCAGAATGCATCACAATGTCCTTGTGAAGGTCACATTTTTGTTAATGCATGTAATAGAGTGATCTGTCTTTTTTGTATTACATTAATAGGGCAGTAAATCAAAAATGGTAATTTTTCACTGAATTAATTGCATTCTAATTCATTTTTTTAATTAACCAAAACACATCACAATGACTTAGAAAAGCCTCCACAGAAAACTATATATTGTCATTTTTAATATTAAATTATTGAAATTACTTGGTTAAATTGCAGAACCTAATTTCTGTTACAATTTCCTACAGAAAAAAAAAAAAAAAAAGATACATAAAGAATTTGATAGAGATCTTGAACACTCTTCTTGCAGGTCAACACAACTACCTTTGTGCTGGGAGGAATGACTGTATCATTGACAAGATTCGGAGGAAAAACTGTCCAGCATGCAGAGTACGGAAGTGTCTACAAGCTGGGATGAATCTTGGGGGTAACTGAATTTACTTACTATGGGACTAAAAACTGTTGTGAAATGATTATACTGGCACACCTGAGACCATTCATCTTAAAATATATAAGGAACATACACAGAATATAAAAAAAAACACAAAATGTTATTGTGAAAGTTATTGTAATATGAGGGATTGCCTTTTTAGTGAAGATTTACAGTGTTACAAAGAAATATTTTCTTTTCTTCTCTTTTATTTATCAAAGGTAAGTGACTTAAAAGAACATATTGAAATATGCTTCACATACTGTACATCTGTGTTTTCAATATAATTGCAACACAATTTGAGCAGTACTCAGTGAGCTGGAAAAATTGACCAAGGTAGATGGTTTTTAAAAAAAGGCAAAAAGTGAAATACAGATGAAGTCATTTGGTTGTTTGTGTAACAAATGCTACCCAAGGGTCACACTAATGGGGGACACCTTAATTATATACTGAAGATACATGTACATGGTTCTGTTGATGACGAAATATAGTAGATGTATTTAATTTCAAATGACAAATAAACATCCATCTGAAAGACTACAAAGTTTTCACAAAATTCTAAAATATAATAAAGTATAAAATATGAGCATTTATTGGAGCTAGCACATAGGCCACCTTCAGTCTCACTTACTGATGTGATATAAACCTGCTGGCACAGGAATCTTGCAATTAATATCAAATTGGAACACTCACACAGCCAATTAACAGCATCCTCCCGAACCACATAAGAGGTCACACCTATACAGCAGGGATTTAAACTGTGATCCCTGCTATAAGATCCATCTCTATTTGAATAATTACTTCTATCAGCTCCAGCTCATTTCAGATATGAAAAACTGTAGAAACACTGCTTGAAGACGACACTGGGGGTCTTTTCATTAATACCTTGTTCATTTCAAATGATTTATCTCTCATATAAATCACTGTAAGACCTTCAATGTTTAACATAAATTGTAATTATTCATAAAATGGATCAGGCTGCTCAAGCAAACAGCTTTAATAATATATGTTTGTTATTTCTCAGCACGGAAATCCAAGAAGTTGGGGAAGATGAAGAGCATTGGCGAGGATTCTTCCCTGCAGAACTCAAAAGACGGACCTCCGTTTCTGACTTCGGAGAAAGAGTTGAGCTCGGCCAATGCTCTTGTCCCCCACGTCCCCACGGTAGCACCGTTTCTGTCACCGTCAGTGTGTAGCGTCCTGGAGCTCATAGAGCCTGAAGTGGTGTTCGCGGGCTATGACAACACACAGCCCGACACAACTGACCACCTGCTCACCAGCCTCAACCACCTCGCTGGAAAACAGATGATCCGAGTGGTCAAGTGGGCCAAAGTACTTCCAGGTATACTTGCAAGGTTCCGTCTTATGCATATTCAAAACACAGGACATTTTTCTTCTGAACTTATTTGTAATTCAAGGTCATGTATTAGTTGAGCTTTTGATCTCTGAAATGTACTTAGAAACTATGCTGTCATATTGATACAATAATTCACCTGTCAGTTGCATTGGTATAGTAGGGTCTATATAATTATAATTAATTTGATATAATTGTGTGCGCGATCATAAGATCTGTATCTTCAGCTCACACCTAACTATTCATGCTTCTACAAGCATTGACACTTTATGCCAAAGGGATGGTTCATCTAAAAATTAACATTCTGTTATAAATTACTCACCCTTCAAAGTGGTTCAAAGACCTCCATTCATCTTCAGAACACAAATGAAAATATTTTTGATGAAATCCATGAGGTTTCTGCATAGCAATAGCAATGCAACTGACGCATTCAGGGTAAAATAGTCCATGTGTCATGGTACTCTTGTGAGTGCGATGTAGAGACTGACACGAAAGAGAAGAAATGATTGAATAAAGTTGTTATTTTTGTTTTCTTAGTGCACAAAAAGTATTCTCGTTGCGTCGTAATACTGATGATGAATCACTGATATCACATGGACAATTTTAAGGATGTTCTTACTATCTTTCTGGGCCTTAAACGTGTCAGTTGCGTTGCTGTCAATGCAGGGTCAGAAATCTCTCCGCTTTCATCACAATATCTGAATTTGTGTTATGAAGAACAAAGGTTTACAGGTTTGGAATGACACTAGGGCGAGTAATTAATGACAGATTTTTCATTTTTGGGTGGATTATCCCTTTAACATTCTATATCTCTATGTTCAACAAGGCTGAATTTCCTTGATCAAAAATAGTGAAAACAGCAATATTGTGAAATATTATTTAAAATTTAAAATATTATTAAAAATAATTTAAAATAACTTTTTTCTATTTTAAATAATTTAAAATGTAGTTTATTCCTGTGATTTAAAGCTGAATTTTCAGCATCATTACATCAGTCTTCAGTGTCACGTGATTCTTCAGAACTCATTCTAATATGGTGACGTTCAACTCAAAAATTCAAATTAGTCCATAAATTACTCCCTCAAGTCATCTTAGGTGTACAGTATATGACTTTCTTCTTTCAGACGAATCTAGTTATATTAAAAGTTGTCTTAGATCTTTCAAGCAGCAGGTGTTGCAGTCCATCCGTCCTAAAGAAGTTAAATAAAAAGCGCCCATCGATAAAAAAAAAAGTGTCTCACATGGCTCACATCACCCCCCGGAGTGAACAAAGGACTCCTGTAGTGGATCGATGCACTTTTGTAAGAAAAATAACCACAAAATATCCCCCCTCCAAAAAAATATATATATTCAAAATGTACTAATTAGTTTAATGTAGCTTGTGCCAACAGTTGTATTGTACATTGAAGCAGCTCCAGGAGGATGATGTATGAGGTCAGCAGTGTGAAAACCAACGTTTGTTAACAGGAGCAAAGGAAGCTAAGTTTCCTTCTATAACAAAGGAAAACCAGTCTCCCCTTGGCTTATATCGAAATCATCCGACATTCTTCTTTATAATTCGTTTTGTACTTCTAACTCGTGACGATTGTTTTGTTTTGATCTCTCCCCTGCGTTCGTCACTTCTGAGCAGCATATGCGCAAAACCGATCTCATTCGTCATCCTTCCGGATCTGCTTCAGTGTACAACAGCAAGCGCAAGCTAGATTAAAGTGATTATTACATTTGAAATATGGTTATTTTTCTTACAAAAATGCATCGGTTCCCTACAGAAGGCCTTCATTCACCTATTGGAGTCTTTTTATTCCACTTATTTTGGACTGATGCAATGCAACACCTGCTTAGTGCCATTAAACAGCTTGAAAGATCAAAGGCTACGTTCACACTGCAGGCTGAAATGACCCAATTCCGATTTATTTGCCCCTATGCGACCTGTATCCGATCTTTTCATGACAGTCTGAACGACACAGATCCGATCTTTTCAAATGTGTCCCAGGCCACTTGGGTATGTGGTCCTGAATCCGTTACGTATCCGATCTTTTGAAATGCGACCTCCGTCTGAACGGCCAAGCCACATGTATCCGACCTGTACGTCATTGATATGCTACAAACGTCATAATTCTGTGTTGAAGTAGGCGGGAACGAGAAGACCCACTCACATCAGTATCCCACTACTCCTGGCTGCGACTCCGCACCCACACGTTTCTCTTTACCGACGTTGCTAAAACTGCTCCACAAAACGCCATGGCCAAAATCCTTGCTCTCCTCCTTTTTAATTTTCTTCTTAAAACAGGAAGATTGTTATTGTGCTGGCTCCGTTGGGAAAATAACTTTAATATTGCAAAAAGAGCTCCACTGTTGACTACACTGTTGTTGACATCCATGTTTAACGTTAGCTACTTCCGCAAACAACGAGTGATGTCGTTCACCATTGAGTACTCTTCTGTGCATGCGGGTCACTTATGGGTCATTTCACGTTCACACAGGAGATAACAAAAGGTCGCATTTAATTGGAAATGTGAACGGCCTTGCGAAAAAATCGAATTGAGCATTAAGCCCTGTAGTGTGAATGTAGCCAAAGACACTTTTTAATGTAACTCCTACTGGATTCCTTTGAAAAAAGAGTCATATACACCTACAGAAGGATGACTTGAGGGTGAGCAATTTATGGGCTAATATTAATTTTTGGGTGAACTAACCCTTTAATATTTCAATGTTGAAAATAGTTGTGCTGCTTAAAAAAAAACATTCATGGAAATAACAATCATTTTTAGGATTCTCTGATGAACAGAACACTAGAAAGAACTACATTTATTTGAAGCCCACAAGCTTCCAAAGTAGGTCGGCTCATCATATAGAAGAATCAGAGGTTTACTTTGTCTGTAGTAACAGTAATTGAATTGAAACAGTAATCCCATACAATTTTTTGCAGTTAATTATAATTTTGGAAACATCTGTTTTTGTCATTCCAAATTAAGTTTTCAAGGTAACTTGCAACAAGATGGTCATTTGTTGTATTGCCATTATTTGATACCAGGGTATCTCCTTGCTATATCCGGATATAAAAATAGAAGGCTGAAAACACAACAGGGCAAGCTGGCTCACCGAGTTTCAAAGACTTTGCAAATGTCTTGCAGATGTTTAATTATTAGTTATTTTGTTCTTTTATGTCCACATTGTTCTGTGTTTGTGTGATTTTAAACCATTTTAGGAGTCAAAGACAGGAGTGTTTGATGGGGAAAAATAGGATGTATTTCCACACTTTAGGTTTTGTAGTTCTGTTAGTTTTTGCAAGGTACATTCACAATAATTTCACTAGTTTCACCAACATGTGGACCAGTTTCCAAAGGGATAATGTGGGGAAATTAGTATTTATAACAAAAGAGAACACAAGGGAGGCTCAGAGATTGCCTGGAAATGATAAAGCTATTGTACAAAAGAGATTTTCAGTTAACGGTGTGACACATTATAGTCAATACTGAATTTGCGTATTGCAGATAAGCCAAAAATAGCCTCTGCTTCACCGATAAGTTTATAGTGTGTCCTCATGTGGCTTATGTTATAGCTTGTGGGTGACTTTATAGGTCTCAATGTGAGTTTTGGCAAGAACCCAGTCTGCTGTATTGCTAACTCTCTCTGACAACAGGACAATGAATGGAAACCTTCTGTGATTCATGTAAACCTGATTGTGCAGACTGCACTGCAAGACTTTTTCATTTGTGAACAAATGTGTGCCACTCTAGGAATCAACCTCAAACTGTTAGGTTCACAATAGCCTTACACATTACATGAACTAAAGATGTAAATAAGATTACAATTGAACTTGCATCCAAACATGAATCTGCATCCATTTCTTGTTTTAATATTGCATGTCCTTTTTTTATTATTTACAAAACAAGCATACAACAATTCCATAATTAATTTCTCACCTTTATCATATATATTTTCAGTGGATTTTTTTTGAAGAATCATAATGCAGCTCTTCATAGAGACAACAAACATAGAATTTCTATTTTTAGATGGGTGAAAGCCCATGATAGCCAGATCCTATTTTATTTCTTAGAGCCTAAAATTCTTTCTTAATATAAGCTGTGCTTCAGGGCAAGTCATGCCTCTTTGCTCTGGGTTAACCTGCCCTTTATTTTGATTTTTTTTCTCCCAGGTTTCCGCAGTCTACCTATTGAGGACCAGATCACGCTGATCCAGTATTCCTGGATGTGTCTCTCCTCCTTCTCCCTCAGCTGGAGATCCTTCAAACACACCAACGCCCAAATGCTGTACTTCGCCCCTGACCTCGTCTTCAACGAGTAAGCTAACTCACACAACACTGTCCCTTCAGTTGCTCCGCTTGGAAATACACTTGTTCTATAAGCACTTCTTGATAAGGTTAATCAAGGCTGAGAGTTAGGTCAATGGGGCACATAATAAGCACAATTGACAAGACGTGTTGAGTGGAAAGAGTGTGATTGTGTGAATTTTAAAGCTATATGTCCATTTATTGAGTGTAGTGGGAGAAGCGTAAAAACAGAGCACAGTGACCCCTGCAGGAGAACTGGAGCACTTCACTGTATTTGCCAAATGACTTGGAAAGATCTTGAGAAAAAGGACAGAATTAACTAGCGTGTTTACATATTAAAATATTTTCATCACCTCATACATGACTTCCACACATCCTGATGGCAAACCACCACATAGGATTCTGGCACACATGTCCGAATGAGCTTTGTTTTTTTTTGATTGCCTAAACAATTAGCATTCCTTCTGCTCAGTCACAAAGACTTGAATTTTACCTCCTGATAAACCCTGAATCTGTTTAAATCATACTGCAACAACAATCCAAGTATTGTCTGCAGGAAATTTAAGGCACGTATGCAGGCAGCAGTGTGTTGTCATCCACAATATTTGTAAGATAAACACATTACATTACATTAACCCATTGTATATAAAATAGCACTTATATACTATTATACTGTCCAAAGATGAGCAGGTCAACATGTTTCCACCGAAAATAGTGTGTGCTTAGAATAGTGTGTACTATATCACCGTTGGCAAAATAAATTTGCTATGAAATGGACAAGATTTTATTTCACATTATACACGAGGTATAATACAATCCAAAACATATGAAATAATGGTTTGTACTGACATAGAAACACATCACAAAAACATTTATCCATTCAGATGACATATAGCGATAACCTACTTTCCCATTCAGTCTATGACATATTAATAATTCTACATATTCTGAGTGCAGTTCATTGTTATATTATTACATTTTAATGGTTGGCTTTAAGGACATTTTGCTCGCCAAATGTTCATGTGAAATCTAGGTCTTGAAGCAGAACCAGTTGAGAAACACTGCAGGACTATAGTGCAGCAGTGCCCTTAAAAGATATTGATTAAATACACTGTATGTCTGCCTTGAAGAGGAGCCAAACAAAAGTTTCCAGTTTTCCAGTCCGACACTTTTCGGTGTCCTCTAAAAGTATGTCAAAAGGAGTCAGAAATATATGTGTATGGATGGGTGAGCGTTGTGTATGTTCTTCCAACTTTTACACCTCTAATACAATTCATATAGAAACACCTCTCCATGGCAGCTTTCTCAATAAAATCTATTGTTTATGACAATGTAAATGGTATCTATATAAGAATAATTAGAACAGCTACAATAGGGACACCACTATAAGGTAGCTATTCTTACAGGTATCGAGACGAGGAATTGAAACCATGCGAAAACAGATTGAAGGTTGGGATATTAAATAAAGATCTGTCAGACTGGAAGAATGGGAGAGACAGAATCAGTTCTGGCAGACAAAAGGCAGACAAACCTGAGCACAGAATGACAGCAGGTCAGACAGCTTCGGAAGACAGACAGACATGCATGCATTCAGAAATCACACACACACACACACACACTCACTCTCTCTCTTTCTCTCTCTCTCAAACACACACACACACACACCTAGAGCCAAACAAAGTGGCAGATCTGTAAAGGTATCTAGTAAATTAATAAACAATCAAGAAAGTGTCAAGATGAAACCAAGAAGGATATTAAGACTAAGAGTAAGTAAGATTGGCAGCGATGATCTACTGAAGCCACAAAGGCAGAATTTATTACATTTACATGTACACATGTGGAAATTGTATACATTGTATAAAAGGTGTATATTTGATCAGTTTAAGCATTCCCTGGGATTCGAACTCATGACCTTGCTGTTGTTAGCGCCATGCTCTTTTGAAAAGCTTCTTGTTGCATGTTTGTTTTGTCTTTGAAAATTAGTTGGTAACAAAAAAATATATAAATGATTGTAATCGCAACAACAAAATATAGACGTATTTGTATCAAATACAATTTTAATGATATTATTAGTTTAATAATACTTTAAAATGTAATTTAATCCTGTGATGTCAAAGCTGTATTTTGAGCATCATTACTCCAGTCTTCAGTGTCACATGATTCTGCAGAAAACATTCTAATATGAATAACTGAAAACGGTTCTGCTGCTTCATTCATTTATTTATTTATTTTTCTGGATCAATAGAAAGTTCAAATGAACGATATTTGTTTGAAACAGAAATATTTTGTAAGAATTCTAATAATTTTGTTATTTAATGTGTCCTTATGTTATGTGTGTAATTTGGCTTTGCCATCACAGGATATTGCATTTTAAAATGTATTCAAACAGAAAACTTTTATTTTAAATTGTAATAATATTACTGTTTTTACTGTATTTTTGACCAAATAAATGCATCCTTAGTGAGCATGAGATTCCTTTCAAAGCAAGTAAAAAAAAAAAAGTGTTTCTTTTTGTGTTCATCGATAGTTAATTCACTTGTAATGTAATGTTACAGTTCCTAATAAAGTTATTGGACATTTGGCAAGTTTTATTTATTTTTCATTTATATGCCCAAGTCTATTTTCACTTGACTTTGGCAGTAGCTGAGGGTTAATTCTGGATTGTAGAGGTTCTCCAAACGCCTCTGCCAATGTGGTAATCTAATAAACCCCAAATGGTGCCTCAAGTACCTTTTAATTGTTTCAATATTCATTTAACTGTATTTCCACAGCAATTTTTGATTCAACAAAAATGAAGTTGTTTACTACAGATCCTCTCAATTTGTCCACCAGGGAACGCATGCAGCAGTCCACCATGTACGATCTGTGTGTGGGCATGCGGCAGGTGAGCCAGGAGTTTGTCCGTCTGCAGCTAACTTACGAGGAGTTCCTCGCCATGAAGGTCCTGTTGCTGCTCAGCACGGGTGAGATTGTTTGCACAGAAAACACCGTCTGCATGTGTTCCAAACAGACAAAGAATCAGCCAACAATATGGAAAATAAGTAAATGCACGAATGAATGTCTTCATTCACTCTATTTGCCTTTAGCACCCGAGCTGAGAATGTGGGTGTGTGAGGTCGGAGAAATTTCCATGACCTTTGATTGTATTTAAATATTGACACCTGTGGTTTGACCTATAGTGTCTTAGTGAGAAGGGATTTTAACTTCTTTTGAAAGGTTACATTCTCATAATAGAAACTTGAGAGTTATGTCCATAAACTGGTAAATCAGGTTTCTGTGCCTAGAGCCTTTTACAGCTGAAGTCAATGAGTTTTAAGTCGGCTGTGGGTCCCGATCTCTTTCTCTTTGTCATACCCTCTTTTTTCTGTTTGTGCTGCACTTTGCAGTTTGCACTAATTACGGCAAAAAGACTGAAGAAAAAAGAATAAAAGATCTTCAGAGATATTGTTTATTTAGTTTAAATAAACTATATAGTTTATTTATTTTCTGGTCTGAACCTTGTAATTCACTAAGAGAATAAAAAAATTTTGATTTAATTGAAGGGTTTAAATCCAATTTCTTCTCAAATTTGTGCACTTGGTCTACTGCTAAAACACGAAGAAGCGCATCTGAATCTGAAGGCTACATTTGGCAGGACTGAATGATGTCCATCATTTTATCTTAATGTCTTCTTTATGAAAACACATGTTGTTGAAATTCATTTAAAATAAGCTAAGTATTTGCTTTTTAGAAGACGATGCTTTGTTTGCAAAAATGGATCACTTTAATTACAAGACACCAGATTTCTTTCCTTACACAATTAAACCATATTTTAGCATTATAATTAATACAAGTGTCCCATACATATATGTATACTATAATTGACAACAATGCACATTATAAGTATAATTATTGGTATTTATTTACTCAGAAAAAGAAAGGAGTGTAATAGACTAAGGTTATAATCTAATCTAATCTAATCTAATATATTTCTTTCAGATGCTACTGTAGTTCAGTTTAGCTCCCATACACGGGAGCAGTACATGCACTCAGTTCAGACAGACAGGCACAGCCAACGCACCCCTGGGTTTACAGCATATGAGACTGAAGTTTGAGTTCTGAATTCTCATACAGGATAGGTTTTGGGATCCACAACCACTTGCTGATCCTCTGGAGCCTTTCCAGAGAGCCCTGCTGTACTTAATAAAATCCAGTCAGGAGATGGGCACAGCTCCAAGAACTGGTGTTTTTCTCTCTAAAAAGAGAGCTTCATGCAAGGAGAACGATCAGGGGAAGTGTAGGCCGAGGACTCAGGGATGGTACATTTTTTAAAAGCTGAAGGTTTAGATGGAGCGATTCTTTAAAAAAGAAGAAGAAGAAGAAGAAGGAAAAAAAAGTTTTTCTGATACAAAATCAACATGTAAACAAATCAAATGGCCGTCTTTCGCTGACTACATCCGTGATGTGGGCTTATGTGTGTCATTGCTGATATGAGATAAGCTGGGAAGAGCTGTTTTGTTAAATAAATAAACCGGTTTCTGTTTTTCACGGGTAAACCGACCCATTACACAGATAATAGTGGACTATAGCGCTTTGTTATGATCTACTTTATATGCAAATATTGTGTTCCTATGTTTCAATGCTGTTGTGTTGGTATGTTGTCTTATGGTACAGTTACTGTTTGATGTTTGTTTAATGCAGCTTGTTCAGAATCTAATTTTTGATTCGTTTTGATGTGTTATCAGCCTTTTCTGCTTTGCTGAAGCTATTGTGTCATGCCCTCTACTGTGGGGCTCCAGGGCCAGAGAGAGAGAGAGAGGGAGGGAGGGAGGGAGGGAGAGAGAGAGAGAGAGAGGGAGGGAGAGAGAGAGAGAGAGAGGCTGTTTTTCCTCTTTGACCTTGGCTAAGGTTTCAGAAGCCCTGCAGGCTCTCACGTGACCTTATTTGCGATGGTAGTGTTGACCTGCTAAAGAGTGAGTCACTTAACCAAATCCCCTCTCGTTTTTTGACTTAAAAAAAATAAAAATAAACTTTGGTAGACTCAGACAGTCTGAAAAGAAATGTTCCCAGAGAAACTGCTATGATGCAAAATATATATGTCTGTACATATACCAGTATGTCAATATTAGTTTTAAATAATTTATGGTGGAGAGATATCTTTCGTTCACAGATTCTTTTCATTTATAAGTATTTTGACACCTACTTTTTTTTTATGTAATGTCTTTGGATTATATAATAACAAAATATAAAATTAAGTGGGATTCATTTTAAAGTACGGAAGTTCTAAGCGGCCATGCATTATACATTTTTTCCTTTTTGTTTTCTAGTTATAACAAATTAATTTTCTCATTATCTCGACATAACGAAAGTCGTTTTCTCGTTATAACGACTTATTTTTCTCGTTATCTCAACATAACGAAGTTCGTTTTCTCGTTATAACGACATGACAGTTTTACTGTTGCTATAGTAACGAACAACTTTGACAGGCATCTGATGGACCATGCAGGCGCTCTTACTGTAGCCTATATTTCAGCAAATTTTTCTTCGCCAAGGTAATAATAGCGTCTACAATACTGTACATAAATAAAGGCTGATCAATCACTGTTGATTTTTCCAGAGACAGTACAACGAACGTTTTGTTTTTTGTAATTAACATGTTTAAATGGCAACACTATTAGAGCTGCTTGGATTAAACTCACTTTTACTCACTTAAACTCAATTTTTCCTTTATTTGAAATAAAATTATATATAATTTGTAATTTGTAGTAGTCATTATATGATATGGCAGATATCAGGTGTGTTACAAGCTTCTGTTTGAAAAGAGCGTTCATGTGTATGTGTGTGTGTAGAAAAAAAACCATTACAACATTACAGAACAAAACTGAATTAAATTAGTCTATGGATTTTACATATACATCACATTTCTCATCAATATGGTTAACAATAAAGATTAGTAATAAGGAAAAGAAGCACATCAGCCTACATCGTTAAATCCTGTCCTACTGTAGATAAACAGAATACAGTGATGTCAACCTTGGTTTTGATAAGCAGTTATTTTATGACACAGAACGTGTTGGTGAAACTCATGCATCAAGCAGGAACTTAATACACAAAATATTCATATTGATTCAAGCATTTAACATTTATGAATTAATTAAATGTCAGTAATGAACAAGACTGCACAAATTATAGCGATCATGAGGAAGGTCCGCGTACAGTAAAGTGGATGGTATACAACACCCCATCAGTTATATTCAGGTATATAGTGCCACCTGCTGGCACAGTTTTGTAACTTTTTAGAGAAAACTAAGTCGAGAAAACGAACTGGCAGATTGACAGAGAAAACGAACTTCGTTATGTCGAGAAAACGAGAAAATTAAGTCGTTATAACGAGAAAACGAACTTCGTTATGTCGAGATAACGAGAAAATTAAGTCGTTATAACGAGAAAACGAACTTCGTTATGTCGAGATAACGAGAAAATTAAGTCGTTATAACAAGAAAACAAACTTCGTTATGTCGAGATAACGAGAAAATTAAGTTGTTATAACGAGAAAACAAACTTTGTTATGTCAAGATAACGAGAAAATTAAGCCGTTATAACGAGAAAACAAACTTCGTTATGTCGAGATAACGAGAAAATTAAGTCGTTATAACGAGAAAACGAACTTCGTTATGTCGAGATAACGAGAAAATTAAGTCGTTATAACAAGAAAACAAACTTCGTTATGTCGAGATAACGAGAAAATTAAGTTGTTATAACGAGAAAACAAACTTTGTTATGTCAAGATAACGAGAAAATTAAGCCGTTATAACGAGAAAACGAACTTCGTTATGTCGAGATAACGAGAAAATTAAGTCGTTATAACAAGAAAACGAACTTTGTTATGTCGAGATAATGAGAAAACGACCTTCGTTATGTCAAGATAACGAGAAAATTAAGTCGTTATAACGAGAAAACAAGAAGAAAAAAAATTATAATGCATGGCCGCTTAGAACTTCCGTATTAATGTGATAGGACAGGCAAAACTTTTTTAGCTTTTAAATGACAAAATAACAATTTTAAGTGGGCAATATTAAAGTAATATTCTAGGTTTAGTAGAAGTTAAGCTCAGCCAACAGCCCTTTGGCATGTAAATGCTGATTGCAATAATCATTTATTTTGAATTTGAAAAAACTCTGGCCAAACCATAAACATTAAAACAGTCAATAGTCCTGTAGTAGTAGTTTCAATACTGTAGCATTAAGATTTAGTTAACATAATTTAAGCATGGAAAAAAAAGTGTTGTCAAGCGATTAATCACGATTCATGTAATCCAAAAACTGTTTACTGTATATAAATATATACATGTAAGTGTGTTCATCTATATACATAATAAATACATACAGTACACACACATTATATTATGTAAACAAAAAACTTTTATTTTGGATGCGATTAATCGGGATTAATCGTTTGACTGCACTAGAATAATTTCTTTTAACTAATCTTTCTATGTAAAGATATATCCAATTTTACAGCTGTGTTGTCATCAAAGTGGAAGTCCCAAAACAACTCTAAAAATAACAAAAACAACTTAACAGCTCAAATAATATGCAGAAAAATAAAAAATGCTCCCTTTAATTATATTTTAAGTGTATGACTACGACCCTGATTTTTGCTCTGAGGGAAACAATTTGAGAACAACTTAAAAACTCAAATAATACAAAATAATAAAAATGAATAAAACATATTTTAACAGGCTAATTTATGTAAAACCTTTTATAAAATTAGAGGCTTCACATTTTTTATTTTAAATAATATATTTACCGTTTATTGACATTTTTAATCAGCATACAGCATAACCTTTTCTTTCTTTCTTTTTCTTTCTTTCTATCTTTCTTTCTTTCTTTCTTTCTTTCTTTCTTTCTTTCTTTCCTTCAAAGATTTTTAAATCAACATAATGCCACAGTTGCTGTTGATTGATCTTAATTTGACTAAAAAGCTCTTTAACCTACTCTTCCTGTCAGATATGTTAACACAATGACAGATTCTACAGGCAAAAGAATCTATTTCTTATGACAAGACACGATTAGCGTGGCATAATCGCCCCACTTTTTATTCACTGGGCTCTAAATGGCAGCCTGTGGCTAATGAGGCTGGATGTGGGTCAGTGGGAGAGGAGAAAACAGGGGGAAGTGACCGTGGGTTTAACACACACCTACCAATGAACAGAGGTGAAGAACTGCTTTTCATTCAACACGCAGAGTAAAGAGCTTTAAACATCCTGAAGGCCTTGTTGTTGTAATTTGGTAATGTTAACTAAATAAGTAGCTAGTTTCGTGCTAAGAATAGGGGTTTGTTGAAACCTGTTTGTGTCTGAAGGCTACACTTAGCACTTTTAAATGATGTTGGTTCTTGAATTTTAATATATATATATATAAGTTTTCATAACCATCACTACAGTCTTAATGTGTGCCACTGTGCAAATGCTGCTTTGTTTTGCAAAAAAACTAACCTCAAAATCACAGTTGAGACAAAAAGAAATGAAACAAATTCAATTAGCCAGTCAGTGGAATGCAACAAAATGACTAATTTGATCTGAATAGATGTTGTTTGTATGCTGTTGAGCAGTGGACAGAGCAAGCGTGAGAATGAGCTGTTTCTTATTCAGCTGTCCAGAAGCTGAATGTCATTTCACAAGCTTGGCTGTAGGCCATGAGTGCACTTGTCCTACAGGATAGGAGAGAATTACTCCCTTCAGCCTGAATGGGCTTTTATCTCCCATCTGCCAAAAGTAAAAGTAGTTTTCAGGACTTTGAGTTAATCCTGAATAACTTCACACAAAAGAACATAAATCACCTGAGAAGGTAGACTGCAAGGCAGACAGATTAGATGGAAGGATGAATAAACAGACAGACAGACATGGATGGATAGATAGATGCAAATGAAAGAAAATAGTGTTGTTTTACTCACTATAGAGCGAGTAGCTTTCGTATTGCAACAAAGTGACATTGTTTTTGTTGACAGTGCCCAAAGATGGTCTGAAGAATCAAGGGGCCTTTGAGGAGATGCGGGTGAATTACATCAAGGAGCTCCGTCGCTCAGTTGGGAAAGCCACTAACAATTCCGGCCAGACGTGGCAGCGCTTTTTCCAGCTCACCAAGCTTTTGGACGCAATGCATGAAGTAAGTCGAAACATTCCCCTGTTATTGACCTCGGTTGATAGATCAAAGACAGATACAGTTCTGCTCTAATTATCCAGAGTGTTCTCATTCAGTTCATGAGTCTCTTGGGTCACACTTTATTTAAAATGTCCAATTCTTGCCATTAACAAACCATTAGCTATGACTTTTACCTCAATAAACTCCTCTTTGCTGCTTATTAATAGTTACTAAGTAATTGTTAAGTTTAGATACTGGATAGGATTAGAGATGTAGAATATGGTCATGCAGTATACAGTATGTGCTTTATAAGTTCTAATAAACAGCCAATATGATAATAATAGGCATGCTAATAAGCCATAATAGTAGTACGAATATTAAAGTGTTACCGAAATATCTAATTTTGATAATATCTGTCAATTATTGTAAGCTTAATTTTAAGTAATGTTCAAGAAAATTGGTTTTAATCTTCCTGATTTAAAACAGTGATTTCAGTGATTTTTTGAAGCAGATGACCTCTAAATTTAAAGGTGGCTGGATTTTATTTTGTAATTTTTTTGTGTTTATAAAAATGTTTTTACAGTGTGCAAAAAAATTTGAATTCTAAGGGGAAATGCCTTTTTATTGTCATTGCACTAAAGCCATAAGACATTATTTAATTATTTTGTAAAAAAAAAAAATATTTTTAAACCTACTATTAACGTAAGATATTTAGTTTTTTCTTGCTATTTAGTAGAATAAAACAGGTTGTGATTTATCTCATGACTTGAAAATTATTCCAGATAAAATGTATGTGTTAAGCATATTTAATATCTTAAGTTAACACTCTTGTGGTGGTCCTTGGATGTCTCTGTGATAAAAATAACAGGAACAAGAGAAATAGGAGTTTATAGATTTTGTTTTTTTTATATAGCAGAAATCTTCTGCTTTATTTCTATAATATCTGTAATAAGTGCAAGCACTTTCCTGACTAAAAAATGAACACCTATATACTTACATGTATTCTGGGTAGATCAAGCTGCTCAAATATTTCTCTAGAAACAAATCAGAATCAGCAGGTATTTATTTAAGAAATATTTCATATTCATTCATTATAAGTAGCTCTCATGCGGTTAGAAGCTGAAAACCATTAATATTTCAAATCGGCGGATGTTAAAATAATTTCAGTTGTGGATTATTAAAGAGTTATAATATCAAGTGTGCGTTCAAATTAAAAACTGCCTCTGAGAGATTAGAACCGCGGTTTATTTCTGAGAGCTGTTCATTGCTAATCACTTTTTTTTGCATTGCTGCCAGCTCAACATTTTGTAAAAGCACACAAAAGTACTGGAAAAGACGCTTTTTAATTGCACTTGGGGGTGAAGAACACTTGACAGCAGTGTTGATTTATTCATTTGTAAGCTGAAGAGAAACAAGTTCAAGCTCTGCCTAAAAGCCTTTTCGCTTTGGTCAGTGAGACAGAGCCTCCATAAATGAGATCGCTCGGCCACTCTGCAGATTTTCTTTGCTAATTCATCAATGCATGTTTACCCACACTCATGTTTCACCAGAATGTCTCTTTAATGATAAGCACTGTCAGTTTGAATTCAATCTTGACACAAGTCTCTTCTTCCTCTCTCTTTACAGCTCGTAGGGAGCCTGTTGGACTTTTGTTTCTACACTTTCCGTGAATCCCAGGCTCTGAAGGTCGAGTTCCCCGAGATGCTGGTGGAAATAATCAGCGACCAGATACCAAAGGTGGAGTCGGGCCTAACACACACCCTCTTCTTTCACAAGAAATGACTGAAAGCTCGCAAAAGGAGGGAAAAGTGAAGGATCACATGGGAGAAAAAGCAGAGGACACTCAGCCCTCAGAGAGCGAACAAGAGCAAGCCCGCTATGCACAAAGCAAGGCGTAACGAGAGACTTGGTTTAAAGCCATATAAGGCTTGCGTAGTGTGGGAAGGCAAAGAGCGATCTCTGTACCCAGCCAACAGAGAAGAACTCATATTTCATGTGACAGTGCGTTCCTTACCCCCAAAGACAATGCTGACAGTGTTCTATAAGGATATGAAGCCATATTCTTTGGTAAAGCTATAGACGTACATGTGGATACGTCACACACAGAAATATGGGCCCACATACTAGACATATCCTTGACTCCCAGACCTGTCAATCTGCCAGTAAATACCATTGCGTTTGTATGTAACTCTCCTACAATCTGCCGCTCAGATGAAAAAATGACAGGTAAGATTCAGTAATAAAACTGCTGGTTAAGATGGAATTATTAATTAAATTGGGGTGCTTGCAAAGAGGTTATAAAATACTCCACCAAGGGCTACTATATAGCTACATTCTGAATAATTGGTGCACGGAAGTAGAAAAATGTAATCTAAATTTATCTGCAAAAATGATGACTTGAAGTGTTTACAAAGGCCACGCTGATTCAGTGCTGCGGTGGCCTGATGATTGATAAGCTGAGAAATGGCAGCTCCGAAAGAAATAACTCTTGGATCGGTCAGAGAAAAAAGCATGCAACTTTGCAATACAGCAAATATTATGGCTCGTCTTCTTGAAAAAATTGAGCTCACGCAAACACACAAGCCACGTTTTGTGCGCGCGCTTTGACTGTAGCGAATTTAGTAAACCGTACCTAAGCTGTTACTAAACCAGCTCCCTTTTGACGTTAAGAAAAAAAAAAAAAAAACAGTACTACTTTACCGTTCCACACAAGAAAAGCATTTTATATGATTGCGAAGTTTTTGCGTTTCCAAGAAACAATCCAGCTAGAAGCCATTTTCTAACAAGGTGCTTCTGTTTTCTAAACGTAAATAGTAGATGATTTTCAGTAGCAACACATGTACAGTTAGTTACCGTATAGGGAAAATCAGCTTTTCTGACGCATACAGCTTTCATATTCGTAAACGACAATAACAGCTGTAGTCCACATAGTAGTCTATTGTAAGAAACAGACAGGGTTACGCAGACTAATAACAACAGTAACCTGCTCATAAACACACAATATATGTGTATCGTATGATTATAATTGTTGCTTGTAGGAATATTTTTCAAACGTTGTACATAGGAAGTTTTTGATTTCAACCACCTTGCTATTTGGGGAAATACCAGTCGACTTGAGAGTACTTGAGCGAATTGTATCTTAAATAGGAATTTGGACCACTGTTTCGTGTTTCATAACCCCACTGTGCTACCGATGGATCAAAAGAGGTACCGCTAGTTCTCGAATGCTGTGAGTCTGAGGACAATGAAGGTTTGTGTGTGTGTATTTGCTTTTCTGTTTTTCTCTCAAATTTCTAAAAGGCACAGGATAGCTGACTTATTTTTTAGAGGGCATTGTTGTTTTTTCTCTGATAGGATTAGAATGATCCTATTGGCTGATTTTGATTTGCACAGACACCATAATGTGATAATTGGGATATTAGATGTTCTGCTATTGCGTTGGTTATGTAATGTGGTTTGGGTGGGGGGGGGTGGGGGACAGGTTGGGACATTTGTGAACTGGAAAGGTCCAAGAACTTTTGATGTTTGCCTTTTTGTTGTAGCTGGTTGGTGGTAAAAGAGAAAAAACCTAATTGGAATAGAACAATCAAATCAATCTGTGGAACCCAGGCAAAACCCATTTCACCGACTTGTCAATACACTGTATGTTTAAAGTTTTTGATGTACCTAAAACTAGGTCTCTTTTTTCCAACCTTTCCCTTTTTTAAATACACAGATCTATAAATGAGAATAAATGTTAAAAAGGTTCATAGGATGTATGTGAAGTATTTTTGAGAGATTCTATTTTGCTGGACACGATATATTAGTAATTTGTCTAAAAAGAGTATATGAGATCTTTTGTAAAGTGAAATGTTTATGCATGCTTTTTTGAAAAGATGTTTACAGTGTATTTAAGAAGGGAAACTTGTGCCTTTTTTCTCACAAAAGTTACCATTTTACAGAATCTATTGTAAATAAATCAGTGAATTATTATGTTGCGTTGTATGGAACATTTCTATATTAAACATTTGTCAGACGCTGGGATGAAGTTCACACATTTCCCTCTTAACAGTTACTGACTGCCCATCAATCAGAATCCAGAGCAAGAGCCAGAGAGCATGATGGATATACATTTCATTTATATTTACTTTTCACAGCAAGAGAGACTTGTTACTCCATGGATGTCACTAACTTAAAACTTGTCATTTTGCTCTGTAGTAATGTGAACTAATTGTCTGTTTTTTGTGTTTTTCTGCTTTGCTTCGCCTACAAATCTAATAAAAACACAACGCAGTGCTCTCATCAGAGGTTAGCTATATTAAGCTGAAAAGAAAAATACTCATGGTTGCCAAATATTTTAGATATTTTTTGTTGAATATATAAATAAGTCAAACCAAGCAAAAACACTGTTTTTTTTTTTCTTCTTCTTCAGTGCTTCACAAGTTATTGTCTTGTGAACCAACAATGTTCCTTATTTGTATTTACACAGAATATGAAAAAAATATATGGACTTTTTTTTTTCTTTTTTTAAACAAATTCAAACTTTATGTAAAAAAGACCTAAAGACTAAACTAGGACAGGGAGCAAAGTTAAATCGCAAATGTCTGATATGAATTCAGATGTCCATCAGCAGCTTAAGAGAATTTTTCATGCTTGTTGCAGCATGTTTGCAATTTGCGTTCCTCCATCACCAAATGATGAAGCTTGAAACATTGAAAGTTGGTGTGAATCCACACTTTTGAGTTGCTTGTTACTTCAGCTTTGACAGTCTGCATATGACTTTTTTTAGATGTGTTTTTGGGGAGTCTAATAACATGTAAAACTATGCATTTGTACAAATCACATTACCACCAAGCAGCACCTTTGTGCAAAATAAGGGCAAAGCATGATCAAGGTAACCAGAGTATGTTGAACCAGAATAAAATAGAGCTTACTAGTGAAAACCCACAGATCTCACGTTGTGTTTGCACATTAACACCCATGTGTTAATGGATATTGATTTTTCTTTTTGGGGGATGCATCTGAATCTGTGTGCTATACATTGTTTAAAGTGACAAAGCCATATCTCTTTTGTGATAAAAGAGCATTTCCTTTGAACCCTCCCCACCTTTTTTAATCAGTGCTTTGTACAATACTTGTTAGCAAATCTCCTCAGTACAGAAATATTCAACATGAGCAAAAGACAGATGCAAATAGTTCCTCTAAAGTGTACATCTTGATGCAGATCTTGCCATAACTGTGTTTGCAGAAACATCAAGGGATTCCAATAAACCTGTTAACAATTAATTACTGTGCACTCTTTCTTTCGCCATTAAAGACAATTCATACAAATTTAAAGATCATGAATTGGTGTTACTTTTGCTGTAAATCGCAATTTATACAACAGACATTTATTTATTTATTTTGTCTGGAGAACATCTACTAATATTTCACTAAGAGTACTAGTATTTCCAGTACATTAGCAAGTGTATTTAAATGTAGTGATGAAATCCACTTTTTTTCTGTTTTCTTTTCCATTTAACAGTTGAGTTTGGTGATTTGTTCTGGGTTAACTTAAGGACAGTTAAGGACAAACTGCACAACATGCTCATACTGTAGATGTTTTAGAGATTTAGGGGTCAACTGTAGTGGATAACAGTAGGAAGACAGCGAATTGGATCATAGGATGCTGCAGACATCTGAGTGGGCGCTGAGTGAATGGAAAGAAACAGCAGCAGTAGGAAGAAAAGGAATGGATAAGAAAAAAAAAAAAACTGGATACAGTATGTGGCAAAGCGCAATGGAAAACAGAAAGAGAGAGAAGAATGCACACTAAAAGAAAAGAGGAGAGTAGGTTTGAGTGACAAAGTCATAATTTAAACTTCTGGCAGATTTTAGTTTTGACAAATGATATTTCTTCAAGGGAAATGAGCTTGAATGAGGAAGTAAGTGATTATGGTAATACGTGAAGAAAACAGCAAGTCTCGTCTGCATTCACTGGTCTAGCAGTGACGGAAAAATCCTCGGAAAACAGCACCAGAGAGCGAGATCTTCAGACAAAGGACTTAAACATTAACAATGTAACACCTCCACGTCCCCAGAGAGAAAATTTGCCATTAACCTCGTTAGAAGCCCGATCTGAAAAAATGTGCTTGTTTGCCAGACTGTGAGAGTAGACAGTATTACTTTTGCTCTTTTGCGCAAATCCGCAAGCCCACTCCAAATCTCTCCCAGATTGCCAATAGCGCAAGCTGTGTAGTCCTGCCAGATAAACAGAATCTATTGGATCAGGCAGATTTCAGGGCTGTGGCTTCACACATGGCGGCTTCTGTGCCCCAGATTCTCTGCTTGCTATCACTCAATGCTTTTCTGTTTTGTTTTTCACTGTCCCACCTTCTCGGTCTCATTTATCCGAGATATAACACAGAACAGTTTGTTAGTACATAGCTGCATGCAGCGCAAAATACTCAGCATGAAGTATTCTTACAGCAAAAAGTAACAGATGTTACACTATTTCCTCAGTTGATTGATTACATTTAGCATGCAATTTTATGCATTTAGTTTACTTGCACATCTTTTTAAATGTTGGTTAAATGTGCAAATGGGGCATTAATGAATTAGACAGAACTATATATTGCCTGAAACAACACCTTAAAATGTTTTGGCCTGTGGTGCCTTGCCTTTGAGCATAAAGAAAGTGTAGTATCTTTACTGTACTTTACAAAACAAGGAGGACGGGTATGCTGACCGCAAACTGAGGGCACCGGAGGAAACAAAATGAAAACATTCAGAGTTTGGTGGAAAACCGAAGTACACAGTAGCTTCAGATGAACTGATCAGATGCAGTTCTACATTGCTCCGTCTCACTCTTTCAGGCATGAGACATACAAGAGCCAATTGGAACTTTGTGGTTAAACTGTATCCAGCGAAACTGAAGTGAAAGGGAGACACAGAGGGAGAGAAAGTGAGATGAAGAGATGGCGGGAGGGTGAGTTTGCCCATCTCATTAGCTCGGGCTCATTTGATTATGTAAGCACCGGGCTCTTCGACACGTTGCCTATTTTTAGCCCTCTCCCATGTCTCGTCCTATCATCTGCTCTATTAGTTACTGGATGTCTGTGACTCTGCCATGTCATGATAATTATGTAATACGTGGCACTCAAACACACACATCTCACAGCAGTCTGGAAGACATCTGCACGCTAATGATGTGTACAGTGCACTGATGTGTGATAGCACAAACACACACACACGCCGCACGGTCCGGAGGTGCTTTGAAAGCTAATCAGACAGAGGCTGTGACTTCAGTTGTCCAGAAATCAAAATTCAAGATATTACATGGTTTATTATTTATGCATTCCTGGTCTTACTGTAAGTGATTTGGTGCACATTATGTGAAAGACAAATTCAACTGGAAATCTTTTATGAAAATATAAGTGATGATTAACCCCAAAACTTAGGCTAAGTAATATCATGTATTTCTCCATAGCTACATTTAGATGCAACCAAATAAGCAGTTTTATAATCAGACTGATGGCTTAATCGGACTGAAGAAGCTTCATGTAAACACCTTAATCTGTTCAAATTTGAGCTCAGTTTGAATGAAACTAGTTTGGCTTATTCTGACTAATTTCATAATCACATTCAAAAATGATCTGTGCACATATGCAGTACTGTGCTATGTACATATGTGTACATGAATACTGTATTTGCTAAAAAGCTCTGAAAGAAAAAAAAGATTTGTTGACATTTTTGCACATTAAAAAATTTATTAAAAAAGAAAAACTGAAATATCACATGGTCCTAAGTATTCAGACCCTTTGCTCAGTATTTAGTAGAAGCACCCTTTTGATCTAATACAGCCATTAGTCTTTTTGGGAAAGATGCAACAAGTTTTTCACACCTGGATTTGGGGATCCTCTGCCATTCCTCCTTGCAGATCCTCTCCAGTTCTGTCAGGTTGGATGGTAAACGTTGGTGGACAGCCATTTTCAGGTATCTCCAGAGATGATCAATTGGGTTTTAGTCAGGGCTCTGGCTGGGCCATTCAACAACAGTCACAGAGTGGTTGTGAAGCCACTCCGTTATTTTAGCTATGTGCTTATTGTCTTATTGGAAGGTGAACCTTTGCTCAGTCTGAGGTCCTGAGCACTCAGGAGAAGTTTTTTGTCCAGGATATCCCTGTACTTGGCCACATTCATCTTTCCCTCGATTGCAACCAGTCGTCCTATCCCTGCAGCTGAAAAACACCCCCACAGTATGATGCTGCCACCACCATGCTTCACTGTTGGGACTGTATTGGACAGGTGATGAGCAGGGACTGGTTTTCTCCACACATACCGCTTAGAATTAAGGCCAAAAAGTTATATCTTGGTCTGATCAGACCAGAGAATCCTTCAGGTGTTTTTTTTAGCAAACTCCATGGGGGCTTTCATGTGTCTTGCACTGATGAGAGGCTTCCTTCGGGCCACTCTGCCATAAAGCACTGACTGGTGGAGGGCTGCAATGATGGTTGACTTTCTACAACTTTCTTCCATCTCCCGACTGCATCTCTGGAGCTCAGCCACAGTGATCTTTGGGTTTTTCTTCACCTTTCTCTCACCAAGGCTCTTCTCCCCCGATAGCTCAGTTTGGTCGGACGGCCAGCTCTAGGAAGGGTTCTGGTCATTACCAAATGTCTCCCATTTAAGGATTATGGAGGCCACTGTGCTCTTAGGAACCTTAAGTGCAACAGAATCCTTTTTTTATTTTTTATTTTGTAACCATGGCCAGATCTGTGCCTTGCCACAATTCTGTGTCTGAGCTCTTCAGGCAGTTCCTTTGACCTCATGGTTCTCATTTGCTCTGACATGCACTGGGAGCTGTAAGGTCTTATATAGACAGGTGTGTGGCTTTCCAAATCAAGTCCAATAAGTAAAATCAAACACAGCTGGACTCAAATGAAGGTGTAAAACCATCTCAAGGATGATCAGAAGAAATGGACAGCACCTGAGTTAAATATCTGAGTGTCACATCGTGTGATATTTCAGTTTTTCTTATTAATAAACATGCAAAAATGTCAACAATTACGTTTTTCTGTCAATATGGGGTGCTGTCTGTACATTAATGAGAAAAAAAAAGAGAGAACTTAAACGATTTTAGCAAATGGCTGCAATACAACAAGGAATAAAAAATTTAAGGGGGTCTGAATACTTTCCGTACCCACTTTGTGTGTGTGTGTGTGTGTGTGTATATATATATATATATATATATATATATATATATATATATATATATATATATATATATATATATATATATATATATTATTAAAACAGCATAACATAACATCACTTAAAATAAATTAAATAAGTAAATACATAAAATTAAAAACTGGTAAAGTCGCTGCAGTTAGAAGCTCTGGTCTCATGAAAACCTGAAACTATTCACATTTTTAAATGCTATTTGAGTGCAAGAAACAATAATAATCAGACAGTTCATGGCAAATTTTTATTGTGGATTTGAAATGTTATTTAAATGTAAGCTTTAATAGACAACCACTCTATCCCCCCATTCAAATAGACAGGAGCTGGTCTTGGATGCTGAAATAGCTGTTTATGTAAATATGGCCACCAAGTCAACTGACTTTATTTGTAACTGACTTTTTAGTTTATCCCAAAATTAACATTATGTCATCATTTACGCACACTTGAGTAGTTCTTGAGTAGTAGACTTTTTTATGGGGGAACACAAAATAAGACATTTGGTTTTTTTTTATATACATTCAAAGTCAAATGGGTCCATTGTTGTTTTGGACCCAATTGAGTTTCCTTGTGTGGTCAAAACCCAGAAACATTCTTTAAAATATCTTCTGTGCTCTGCAGAAGAAAGAAAGGTTCAATATCAGGATGAGTAAATGATGACAGTCATTATTTTTAAATATCCCATTTTACTGAGAAAAGTACCACATTACTGAAGTATAATGGTTTGCGAATGACATTTTACATTGATAGGATCAGGAACCACAAAAATCCCTTTAACCGCAGTTGAACAAACTGCAGTCATTCTGCAAGAAATGTGCACTTATCATGTGTGTATGATGGGGTCATGAAAGGAAATGGGAACAGAAAACAGGAAATAACCTAAACCCGAACCAGTTGCTACAACAGTGTGTGCTAACCGCTGCGCTGTGGCTTCAACAGAGGAGTCTATTTTGATGCAAATGGTTTGTTTTCAAGCACTCCATCCAGTAAGGACCTAGACTGCCGTGTGCTCCAGTTCAAGCCCAGTATATGAGGAGGCAGTCCAAATCTGCTAGGAAATGAGGATTTAATCCACTTAAAGGGGGAGAGGTTTAATGTAAAAGCTGCAGAGCAGCTCCAGGGCTAGAAGTGTGTGGGAGAGAATAAGTCACAATGCTCTAAATGCAATGTATGCAATAGACAACAGTTCATCTACATACAACAGAAATCCGGTTGTGTCGAAATGACAGGTATCAGTAACAAAATGTTGCTTATATTTGGACAATGAAATTCCAATAAACCATCAAAATGCTTCCTAAGAGTTTGAGCCAATTACAATGCTCTAACAAATCTAATTTAGCACACAATTTAGCAAGAAATGTCATTAAATGGGACAGAAACTAAAATGTATGTGTTGGTAAAACACAACAAACCTTAAAAGAAATAAAAGAGCTATTTTTATTTTATTTTTATGAATTTCTAGAAAATGGCATCACTGAGTTTTTAAATGGTATTTTGGGCTATATTTGTGAATGGCAGCAATACGGATAAATAATGGAAAGCCACTGCATGTGCGAACATGTTTACCAAAAAAGATTTTTACAGTAATTTTACTGTAATTTAACGCGTTTCATGTGTGTAGTGGCTATTGTTTATCCCTCATACAGTATGGTCAAGATTGCTATTAAACAAATGCAAACATATATGGGAGATTTATGGGTTGTACTAATCAGGTAATGAGGTTTTGAATTATTAGACAAGTTTAAGTTCTTCAGCAAAAGCCTTAGTGTCTTTTTGACCTTGATGGGAGCACATCCACACAATTAAGTTAATCGACATTAAGAAAATCACACACAACGCTATTTTATTTTTCATTAAACAACAGTCATATCACAAATGTTTTTTTCCCCAGTAAACACATTAGTGGTCCACAGTGCCCTGCAGCATTTGGCTTCCATTATTTATACACATACTCTGGCATATAAATAAAAATGAAAAGCAAGATATTAGAATAAAACACTTTATTTATTTAACATTGATCAACATAAAAAAAAATGATATCAATGCCAAGACCTTTTCAGAGGTCATAAATCACTGTCTGAAATCACCGCAGATCCGCTCAGTCACAAACATGAACCCGTGGAACAAGAGCTCTTAGAAAAATGAAAATGGTCTCATTAAACATCAGTGAAGTCCTGCCATTTTTAAGGTTTCTGCAAAAACGATGTGGTAAACTTCAAAACTTTAAAGAGGGAGAGTGCTTGGCTTTTAAGTTTCTTTGCACAAATATAACTATGTATATAACACAGATGTAAGACTTGGCAATATTTAATTTGACGTCAATGTATGCGTTACATTTTTATTTATCGTCTCTGTTCTTCAAAATAATGTTAAAAACTATATACAGAATAGCAAAAAAAAGTTGCTCTGTTCGAGTTATTGAACAGCGTCCCACATGCCATGTGTAATAAATTGAAGGCACAGCATCAGTTTTAACCAATGCGAAAGATTTAATAATCACATACATATTTCAATATCAATAACCGCCAAGCACTACATTTATGTCTAATATACTCTCTAGTGTTCCACTAAACCAAGACACAAAACTGACAAATGTTCACTGCACTGTCATAAGGTTACACTTTTTTTTTTTTCCTATACATCATCACACGCCCAATTAAATGCAACTTGATAACATTAAATAGAAAGATACTCAAGGTATCTTTGAGTATTGAGAATACTAATGCTAAATAACCCAAACTACTTGGCTAAAATTATAACATGCAATAAAATAAAAAAAAAGAGGACAACACAGTCACAATGACGGATGCGTATTTTCCCACACAAATTTCTATTTACATATCTTAAAGTGTAGTCTCTATGTATACAGCACATCTTAGCTTATACTTGAACTCAACACCTGTGTTTTTGGATACAATATATATTTTTCCTCTCAGCGTCTTTAGTGTGGAGAAGGATGGAGGAACGACAAGCAGTGCCACTGTGAAAGAGCCGCCGAGACCATGGATACCATGTATATAAAGAGAAGTGTGAGGATAGTTCTTTTCGGAGTTACAGTATCTCCACATAGTTTTCAGGGATGAGTCCTCGCTTTCCCTCCAGCACACCCTCCAGCCATCCGGGCTCCCTGGAGAGTTTCACTGCAGAGCAAAACCACGGACACAGGTAAAAGTCTTACTGCAGCTCTTCTGTCACACTGGATGTCAGACAAGCAAGAAATCCTCATTGGATGGAAGACATTTTTTATTTATTTTATGTGGATAGTTAGCATGGCTGATGAATGTAAATTACATGGGTATGAGTTAGGAAAGTTTGAACAACTTTTTCTGCATTTTCTATGTTCATTTTGGGAGGAAAATATGCAGATTGGGTTCAAAGTGTGTTAAACAGAGTTGAAAGAACTGTTAAATTAGCCAAAGTGTTTAACAAGCAAACACAAGAGATCTGTGAATAATGGGTGAAAAGTAATTTTTAAGATGAGAGCAGCACTGAGGAATTACAGTATGTTAGGGTTTATAAAAACTGTGAATGTTAATTATCACTGCATACTGAGGATGCTGAACATTGTCTTAGACAAGAGGCAGAGCATTGTGAAACATCGATCGGTAATGTGCTGGCCTGTATGAGCAAACAGCGGGATGCCTGGACAGGTAGTTACTATGAATTATAGAGGACAACCTGTCATTTCAATAAATGTAATGCATTAGAACACCCTGATGAATGATGAAAGGTGAATGACGTTCGGGCCAAAGACAGAAAAATGGTGGAAAACATAAAAAAAGATGAACAAAGCAAAAAATAAAAAAATAAATAAAAATCATATATGAAATCACATTTACAATAATTTTGCAAACTGACTAGAGGTTCCATCTAATTTCTATTCTCCTCTAGTAGCAAACATACATATAAATGACTAGCAATGTTAACATCCCAAAACTTTATTATTGTTTTAATTTCTTTCTTTTTTTTTTTTCGTGTCAACATTACATGCCAGGGGATGATTTGCTGGTTTAAAAATAATTTCATAGAATTAAGGATTACAGATATTATTTATCTGGTTATTCTTATATATTCATTTATTTTTCCCAAGCACATTTTCCACACGCAAAATAAAACAACATTATTTTGGGTGCCAATAAACAAAAATGTACATTTTAAGTTGGCTCAAAATCATTTTCATTTTAAGTCCAGTAGATCAAGAGTTCCGAATTGCTTCATCTGAAGTTGATGAGATAATGTCTTCAGAAAACAAGAGCTGTGATAGTGGTTACGGCCCTCATTTCCTTGTGTTATCTATCTCGTCCTTTGTGAATTGATTTTAGGGGATGTCACACCCCTGCCCCTCTTCCCACCCTTCACCAATGCTGATATAAGATCAGATTATTTATTTTTTTCTTTTCTGTGCTAGTAGGACCCACCAAATCCAATATGTCTGTGGATTCGGGTGAGTGCCTGTGGCAGTGATAACGCTAACACTTACCGTCATGGAAGATTGCGCCAACCTGGAAAGAGAGTTCGGAATCGTGTTCAGCCTCACAGGGGTACACAGCTTTTGCCTTCATGAGGGTGACACTGAAAAATGGAGGCAATCAGTTAGTGGGCCTCTCGCTATTCGGAAGGCTGGGGATTAGGACATGACTTTCCATCTAGCTGTAAAGTGGACTCGGCCGAAGTTATCAATGAAAGCATTCTAAATGATTAACGTCTGTCCTTAAAAATCCTAGAGCAGAGTGTTGAAGTAGAAGAGAAAGAAGATAGCCATCAAAGAGTAGATATGATTAAAAAAAGAGAGAAATATTAAAGGAAGCTTTGGCAGATATTCAAACAACATTGCACGAGCTCGCGGCGCCAGTGTTCAAAGTCTGAAGTGCGAGGAAAATCTGCGCTGAACTGTGTTACTCATCAGCTGCTCAGTAACATTTCTTATGCATTTTTTAAATACAATAAGAAATGTAAGACAATAATAATGATAATAATTACAACAGCTCTATTAATACATGTATTATAACAATCACACAGTGTTCAAATTGGGATCTGTAATTCAAATGTTTTAAAAGATGTCTTTTCTGCTCAGCAAGTCTGCATTTATTTCTACAGTAAAAATATATAACTGATTCAAGAAGGGAGTCTCAAAGTGGCCAAAAAATATAATTTAACTAACTTATTAATTTTAAGTTAAATTATGCTTTTTGTTGGTATTAAAATGTAAAAAAAAATAATAATAATGTTATGTAAATATTTTTAAACTGTTGTTTTGTAACATATTTTTTTTTTATTTGAAAAGCTAGACAAAACAGAAATAAAAAAAATAATTAAATGAGATATATAAATTTTTAAATAAATGTATGCAATGGTGAAATAATTGAATTTTAATTTCGATGCTTCTTTAGAATTTACACATAGTCTTAAGATTTAAATTCGTGACCTCAAAATATATTTGCTGAGAATACAGCAACAATGTACTCTAGACTCCCTCACTAATTCATAACACCATTCAACACCTGCAAGCCTGCTGAATGTTTTATATATTGCCACATAACAATGTGTCCTAAAGTTAATACACGACCCAGGCAGACACCCAGAAAGTTCCTGCGAGAGTTCTAGCGAAAATGTGCTCTTTACAACTGCAACATAAGAAAGACGTCATTCCTGAAGGTCAGTCATTTTTTTGCCAACAGCTTTTTAACAGATTGAAAATACTTTAAATTGAATGAGTCTGATCACCTGCAACTGGGCATCACTCATTTTATAGGATGGAAAGTTAATGCATCTTTGTGTCTGGATCAGTACTATAGATCATTGCAATGGTCCCTGCCTGGAAAGTATGAGACACAGAAAATGTGTGTGTGTGTGCAGGTGTAGTCGGAAATAGAGCTGAGAAAGCAGAGATGACAGAGAGAGAGAGAGAGCAGAGTTGTGTCGGCATGTACAGGAGGGAAGGAAAAGTTGGTGTGTGTGCGAGTCGGTTTCTAAGCAATGACAGATGAAGACTTTGCGAGTGAGTGAATGCATGTGTGATTGAGTTAATAGCCTGAGGCTGAGAGCTTAAGTGAGACTTGGAGTGCGAGTGAAAGAATCAATGAGATGGTGAGAGAGTGTGTGCGGGAGAGGTTGAGCCAAAACTGGCCAAACTCACTTAAATTAACAGATTGGAACAAATTAATTACATGCTTTGGAAAGGAGGTGTTCCTCGGGGATAAGTGTGTTTACATCTTACCTTTCCTCAGGTTTATTCTTCTCAGTTCCTGCAGATCCAGGTTTCACCGGTGTAACAGAGGCAGGGGAGGCAGAATTCATCCATGAAGCTGTGGCAGTACATATCCTGCAGAACAAAAAATGCCACAAAGAATTTATACTGTACCATCCCCATAGAGTAAAAGATAGCAATTTTACAAATACTGTCAGTGAGTGGAGAAAAATGCAGCTCATGTGGGATTGTAGTGATACATTTAGTTAAATTCCACAAACTGCATAAGTTTATGCTTATATGCTACTTTTTGAAGAGGTGAACCATCCATTTGTGAACATCAAACACATAAATACACAACAGGAATAACAAAGAAGAGTAAAAAACAGACACAGTGTGCAGCATTCCTCACACACAAACGTCTTCATCATTATTCCTGCTCAGACAGTCTCACAATCTCAGATAGGGAGAAAGAAGTGAAGGTTATGAGGAAAACTGCCCAACCTCCACTAGGAATCTGAAGGATTTAGAAAATGCAAATAATGCAAATGAGCACTTTAGATCAGAAATAGCCAACAGCAGGACCAGGAAATGCAGGAGACGAACTGCAGAAGTCAACATTAAATGATAATACTGCCACTCATAAAAACTAATCATGCCATAAAAAGGGTATTTGCTTCCATTTGAGTTTATTAAAAGAATATTTTCAAAACATATTTATTAAAATTCCTTAGAATCAGCATAAATCAGTTATCATCAGTAATCATTTTAAAAGTATGAAATAAAGGAACAGTCAAGATAAAGATATAAACCTGCTAATTGTATATTCAAAACATGATTGTTTTAGGCATGCTATTAAATCTCATTCTCAAAACTGTGTGCATTTATTCCTTTGATGGCAAACCTGATTTTTTTTTAGTTATAATTATATATTTCTTTATATATAATTCAAATTTTATTTTATAATTTGATTTAGCTGAAAACAGTTAAATAAATATGCAAAATAGTTCTGCTGCTAAATATTTGTATGCAAACACACTTTTCATGATTAAAGTGTGTGATGAAAAGAAAGTTCAAAATTTTGTGGGGAAGTCATGGCCTAATGGTTAGAGAGTTTGACTCCTAACCCTAGGGTTGTGGGTTTGAGTCTCGGGCTGGCAATACCACGACTGAGGTGCCCTTGAGCAAGGCACCGAACCCCCAACTGCTCCCCGAGCGCTGGAGCATGGGTGCCCACTGCTCCGGGTGTGTGTTCACAGTGTGTGTGTGTGTGTGTGTTCCCTGTTGTGTGTGTGTGCACTCTGGATGGGTTAAATGCAGAACATAAATTCTGAGTATGCGTCACCATACTTGGCTGTATGTCACTTTCACTCACTCACTCACTCACTCACTCACTCACTCACTCACTCAAAAGAACATTTATTTATATAAAAAAAAGTGCACAATCATAAACATCTTTACTGTCACTTTTAATCAATTGAATGAATCCTTTCTTTAAAAAAGGTAACACAATAATTGCACACAATATTAGACAGCTTAATAATAGTTTCACGTAACCAGACCTTCAGACTGAAGGCCTGGAATTCATGGCAGCTTTCATTGGCAAAGGCCCGCCCATGAAGCCGTTTAACCGACATCTTAAACAACCAATCACAGTTTGTTTCGTTCATCATCACGTTTCAAGGTGTGGAAATGTCGCCATGATAACAGACCGGTGTGTAAAACTCTCAAACATATTTTAAATATTCTATTTCGCAAACTTTAAATATTTCACATATATTTGAAAATCCAGTGTTTAGTTGATCGTAATAAGTGCTCGTCATCACAGTTGTAAATAAGATGGCTTTCTTCTTTCGTGAGGGGTTTGGCGTCATGGCATCTTTGTTTCCAGGTGGAACGTTAAAGAACGCAACACACATCTCATGGAAATCCTGTAGAATTTAACCAATCCGATGACGACTTCGACACTCCTGAAGTGTTTCCACTTTTGTGTCACATATGCATCAGACGTTTAGCCAACAGTCCTGTTTATTAGTACTTCTAAAGCACATACCGTATTTTCCGGACTATAAGTCGCACTTTTTTCATAGTTTGGCTGGTCCTGCGACTTATAGTCAGGTGCGACTTATTTATCAAAATTAATTTGACATGAACCGAGAGAAATGAACCAAGAGAAAACATTACCATCTACAGCCGCGAGAGGGCGCTCTAATGCTGCTCAGTGCTGCTGTAGTCTACACTGAAGACATAGAGGTAATGTTTTCTATTGGTTCTTGGTTCTAAATGAATGCGACTTATAGTCCATTGCGACTTATATATGTTTTTTTTCCTCATCGTGGCGTATTATTGGACTGATGCGACTTATACTCAGGTCCGAAAAATATGGTATTCTGTACGACCATATTCTACATGCCTAATCCTTCCCAATACCTAAACCTAAATTACCTTACTTACTAATGATAGGCAGCAAATTAAGAGTTTAAAGTTAATGATGTGATGAGAATTGGACCTTAAAATAAAGTATGACCCAAAAAAACAAACCTTTAGATTTTCACTTCAATGCCATAAATGCTCAATAGAGCTAAACTCACTGTAAGTGCAAAACTACGGATAACAATTCCAACAAAGCCATACTCTTAATTAGATTCCAGTAACACTGGTTTGAAAACTCAAGAGAATGAAGACTCGAGAGAAATGTGTGTGTGTGCTGAAGGTGAGGGGAGTGAAGGACTTGCAGGTACAGGAATAGTTGCAGCACAGGGGCAAATGAGGAGCAGTGTAGTCCAGCAGGAGAGACAGAGGAAAAGGGAAAGATAGAGAAAGAGATATATATGTACAGTATGTATAGAGAGAGAGAGATGCAGTGATTTATGACTCTGCAGAGGGTCTGTGAGTCCTCAGCTGCTGCACATCAGCATGAGACTCCAGCAGCTCTGCAGTGCAGCAAATCCACTCATTAACCTCACACCAGCCACACACACACGCACACACACACACACACACACACACACACACATCCCTCAGACCAGCCGTGTGAGTCCCAGCTAATACACCACACATGCTGCTCCATACACGTTAACGCTCACACACATTTTAAATAAAGGTTATGCTAACGGTGTTACATCAAACATCACATCTCACCAGGGTAGCGAGTCACTCCAGAAAAAAAAGTGTTTACACACTCTTATCGGAATCGTCAAACTCTACAGAAAAGCTAAATGAAGTGGAGACAAAAATTATTAATTCAATATGGTTGCCCTGGCAACCAGCAGAACCACAGAAAAAAATATAACTAAGCCAAACCAAGAAAATCTCACTCATTTCAAACTATAAAAAAATAGCACTTGACACAGAATTGCATATTACGTTTTATTTTTTGATCCTCAAATAAGCATCTTATTTGAAGAAGGCAAAATAATATACAAAGACTAGAAACAAACAAACACTGAACTACAGTTTAAGAGCTCAACGCAACTCATTTAAGTTTTGCTTGTATAGTATTGGATATGCATTGGATGTAGTGTATATTGACATGCTGCATGAAACAGCCTATGAGAATCCAGTTACAGTATTTGGCCCAAAAATTCTAAGTATGAGGGCAAAAATGCCCCGTTTGTATTTGTGTCTTATAGTTTTATCATATGACATAGATTAGAATATCTGGTACGATAGCAAATGTGAGCTTGATTTTATACAATATTTTAATAAACAAGAAGTTAATAATGTGTTACATTTACACATTTAATGTGTTACATCTTGTTTGTTTGTTTTTTCTTCTCAATTTTACCCACAAAAACAGTTCCAAACAAATCCAAAGCAGAACTGCTGTGCGTCTGTGAACAATAGTCCTGTTTTGTTACTGAATACATCCACATTTTTCATCAGAATCGAGTGAGCCAAGATTCAGTGACCCATTGATAAAGGCCTGCTTCATCTCTGAATGAATCAGACATTTAAACGACTTGGCTGAAAGAATGACCGAATGACTCACTCATCACTTGCCACTACCTACTAGCAATTTGTTTAATATTTAGAGTATAACTTTTATTTTATTTTCATATCAGAAAATCAGATTTCAATATTCAGTAAAAAAAAACATTAAAACCTGTAAAGACTTATTATTATTATTATTTATGCAATGTTGAGATATTACTTTCTAAAGCTACTTGTTTATGTCTATTTAATGCTTTGTATTATTTAAAAAAATAAAAACTTTGATATTTTGGGGGGGGGGGGTAATTAATTAGATTAATTGCTCAAAACATCATGTAAATAATAATAATAATAATAATAATAATAAAAAATGTAACCGCTTGACTTCCCTAATTATAATAAAATATAGGAAATTAGGTGCTATATTTGGTCACCGTTTCAAAGTTTTTAAAATGTTCCAACACTGATCTATGTATTTCAATTAGAGCTGCACGATTATGACAAAAATTGTCGATAATTCCCTTGAAATTGTAATTGCGATTGTTAATTGTTTGATGTATTTTTATATGAAAATAAACAAGCTGAAAACACTCTAACTGAAAAACCTTTAGTGCTTTTCTATAGTACTAAATCTATGTCATATGATGGGATTACAATTTTTCCTTTCTCTTTGGAGTGTTACAAGCTCTTGGTGCAAGAAGAAGATGTGTAAAGTTGCAAAGACTAAAGTCTCAAATCGCCACAATGTCGTATAGATGCTGTGCATTTCACTGTGAAAATGCCTCTGCGAAAAACTTTGTTTGGCCTTTCAAAAGAGGACATGAAAGAAATGATGTTTATATCAAGATTATAATAGGTTTTATGTTTATGTCTCGTCACCACGCTGGACAGGGCATCATCAATATGTTAAGGCACGTAACATTTTCGTCACAAGCTTGAGTGTATTAGGCCAATCACAACACACTGGATAGCTGGCCAATCAGAGCACACTTCGCTTATCTGACTGATGAGCATTGTAAAAATCGACACGTTTCGGAAGGCGGGGCATAGAGGAGAAACAATAATGTACATTATGTGGGAAATAATGTGGGTTTTTTTTTTACCTTAAACCGTATAAACACATTTCATTACACTAAATAATGTTATTTTTAGCAGCATCATATGACCCCTTTAAGCCTCAAATGCCAAATATACATCAGATTGGTTTCTTCTTTAAATTATAAAAAAGTAAAAAAATATAAATAAATAAATGGTATTATAATGTCATATTTACTAAACTATAACTAAATCTTAAAGGTGTTGTATGTCAATTTTGCAACCTGCGTGTATGTCAAAGTCCAAAGAAGAGGGGCCGGGTGAAAAAAACTCTCCAATATATAGAATTTGGACTGCAATACCTAGTTCAACCACTCGGTGTAAATCCTACATACAACACCTTTAAGCGTGCAGAATAACATAAGTGGACTTTAAACGATTAATTGCCACTTTGAATGATTGCCTAATTGTGGCATCCATAATTTTAATTGCGATTAGAAATTTGAATAATTGTGCACCCCTAATTGCAATTAATAATAAAAATAATACTTATTATAAATATTAATATTAATAATAATAATAAAAGATTATACACAATCAAAAATATATATTAGGGATGGAGCTGTTCAACTTACAGTTAAGTTTGTATTATGGATTTAGAGTCACCGTTTGGGTACTATATGGTATGTGCTATGTTTAGAGAAACACCAAAATAATTACTGTCAAATAAAAATAAAGAAAATAAGAATAATCTATCTAACTACAAGCAACAGCACCAATAAATACAATAGAGTAAAGATACAAATAATAATAAAAAAATTCTGGGTAGGTCTAACATTAGTTTTTAAATACAGAAATGTAATAAAGTAATCAAAAGTAAAATAGCATTGCACATTTTACTGTATAAATTAAAGATTGTCTGTATTTATGTTACAAAAGCTATTGTGAGCGATTTCCTTGTTGTTGCTGTATGATTAATATTAAAAAAGTGCAGTCACTTTAAGAAAATGCACTGATCCAGTACGTTCAGCTGGTTATGTCCAGGGTTCTAAATTCATTTTGGCGGGTGTTAATTAAAACTTACTAGCCAGTTTGGCTGGTGATGCATGACATGAGGCTGTGTTCTCGGTCATTTATACCCTGGCAGCACTTCCTACATTTCCCATGAACACTGTGCTGTAATGCTACGTGATGACGTTCATATGCCAATTGGCTGCACACAGTTTGCAGCGAAACCAGCGCGAAAAAACATGGAAACGAATAGAGCGTCCATCAGAAGACACAAGGAAGAAGAACGAATGGAGCCAGAGCAGGGAGCATAGACTGAAAGAGGAGGGAGTTAGCTATTAAAGAAAAAAATTAAGATGAAACTAAATGCGGCGGTGGTTGGGACAGATTTCTGGAGGCGAAAAGAGGAACGAGGCAGGGGATGAGGATATTACGGAGCCCCGCACGTCACCTGTAGGAGAAAAAAAAAATCAATCCGTGAAAACGGTTTTGCAATCCGCCCCCTCAGTTTATAAACCGTACTCACTAATTCAAAAACTAATCGTAGCCATGGATTCCCAATCCGTGCGCTCAGATTTTGTAAACCGTACCCTCGGTTTTTTAATCTGTACCCATGAATTCATAATCCGTGCGCACGCTTTCGCAATCCATTACCCTCGGATTTGTAAACTGACAGGCATTTGTAGCTCCGCCCCAACAGGCAGATTCATTTATGTTTATTAAACATTATTTTTCATAGTATCCAATGAGTCCACGATCAGCATTCACAAATAGTCTTCTTTTTAGCATTTATTTTACATTAATCACCAATTGGATAAGACACATAAAAATAAACGCTAAAAAGAAAATAAGGCTAAAAAGCAATACAAAACAAATAATGTGACTGTTATGTTTTCATTCCTTTTCTCTCTAACTGAATGCAATGTTATTTTTGGCCTCATTATTTAATAATAACATTAAGAGTGAAACATGCATCTAACTCCGGCAGGTGGGTGGGGTGGGTGGAGCTTAGTATAATAAAATCACAAAAATAAGTCTTCATGCATGTTAAGAAAGAATTGTACACAAGCATTTCCAAAACTGTCAAAGTTTATTTAAAAATAAAGCAATTCATGAATTATTATTTTTTTCTCCTACAGGTGACGTGCGGGGCTCCCTAGGATATCGACAGAGAAACAAAGAAAAGAAAATTTAATGCCAAATGGCTGACGGGTCATGAATGGCTTGTGTTTGATCACAAAAATGTCGTAATGCTTTGTCAGGATTGCCACATGTAAGTTACGTGAAATAAAAAAAACAAAACAAGCAATTTCGTGGTGGGAACTAATCATTTTAAATTTGAGTCAGTGTATATTTTGTTGTATGCATTGTACTTTATATGTGTTTTTCATGCCAACAATGTTAATAAAATGATCAAATGCATTCAGTGGCACTCATAATTTGTTATTTTTACAGAAAAATGGCTAGTGGAAATTCTGATTGGCTGGTAACTTTAGAAAGTTACCAGCCACATTGGCTGGTGATCAAAAAAGTTAATTTAGAACCCTGGTTATGTCTGCTGTAGTACAGTATATTAACCAAGACGTGCATTTTGGCATTATTTTTGTGTTAATTTGTTGATTCAAACACAATACTTTAGAGAGAACCTAATATTTGCCTGTGTTCTGAGTGCACGCACAAATCTTCTCACTGCACACATAAGCTCCAAAAATTACAATTTGGAATTTTGAAAAATGTCACAGGACACTGCTATTTATGCAAATACAGATTGACTGATCTAAGGATAACAATTTTCCACATTATGCCAGGTATCGATATGACAGATTAAAGAAACAGTCTGTGCGGAAACATACCTCTCTAAAAAGGCAAGAATACAATAATTGTCTCATCAATTACACAGTGATCATCACCTGTCAACATCTAAAACTTCATTAAGCGTGACAAAGCACAATTCAGCATTTATCTCGTTGGATTTCTACTACAGCTTCACTATGATCTGTGCTCTCCTGCTTCAAGGCCAGGGGCTGGGAGATTTACAGATAAAACAGGTGACAACCTCGTGACATATGAACAGGAGTAGCTCTGTAAGCGACAGTGCCTGCTAGAAGGGGAAACAAGGCGAACATCTCCCTGTGTCAATAGTGTTTATGGGGTAGGGCCGTGGCCACCTGTCCCTTGGACAAACAGCAGGCAGGATTTACAGGCGCACAGGGAGCCGCTTCCTCTGATGGCAGAGAGTGGGAAACGGCAGGGAGAGAAGCAGAGGGTTACATAAGACCAGCACCGTCTGCGCACAGGACAGCAGGCCAAGAAGAGAGAGCAGCATGTGCTCAAAGAGTAAGAGTAACTCTAACATTTAGGGGAAAAGGGGGAATGTGTGCACATGAATGTGCAATTAGGCGATGAAGGAGGGGCAGGATCAAATGGTGGTTGTGGTTAATGGACATGAGTGAGAACTAAATCTATCCAAATTGGGAGTGGACTGGTGGAAACAGTGAACAGATGTGTGGATAAAAAGTTTTTTTTTTTTTTTTTCAGGTGAAACTGCAGAATGTGGTGGGCCCCTATTAGGATTCAACACAAGAACAAACACACAGCATCTGAAGGGCTGTGAAAGAGCTGAGAAACTAGAGGCAAAACCTCTGGCAAATAACACTGGCACAGGATAAGACTCTCAGCCCAAGAACTAACTCAAGTTGACAAGCACAGGCTTGAGCTTAGAAACCGAACAAAATACCAACACACACACAAGAAAACAAAATAAATTAAATAAAAAATTAAAATAAACAACTCTGGAAGTGAATATGGTAACGCTTAAGGGATGGACAGGTTATATTAATATATATAGGGCATCAAATTCAAATGATTATTTTAAACTGATAAAATTGTAAAATAGATTAAAACATGATACACCTGCCTATCACTGCTTTTTTCTGAGCAGTGTTATTTTATTGTTATTTATATACTATTATATTTTTTTCATTGACATTTTGGCTTTTATTTTGAAATTTTTAACTTTCATTCTATTTTATTTTTAATTACTATTACTATTTCGTTTTTTTATTTTATTTTACATTTCAGTTTTAGTTTTTATTTAGTTCCATTTAATATCAGTGGTTATTTCAGTTAGTCCACAAGGCAACATTTCAAATTTTAAAGTAAAATAATTATAATTTTTTTTTTTTTTTGTAAAATAATTAACTTTTTTCCCCCCATTTAATATTTGGCAACACTTTGGTTTAGGGACCAATTAGCATTATTAACTAGTTCCTTATTATCATACATATTACAAGTATATTGTCTATTTAATAGTACTAGTCTACTTTAATAGTTTAGTACTTAGAAATCACATATTAATGCTGTATTCTGCATGACCATATTCTAGATCCCTTAATCCTAGCCCAACTTAACAATTTACTAACTATTAATAAGCAGCAAATTCATAGTTAATAGTGAGATTTGGTCCCCAAAACTAAAGTGTGATGTAATATTTATATTTTAACTTTTAAATATTTTTTCTTTTCTTTTTTAAAGTAAAAACAGTTTTAGTCTCAGTTAACAATAATATTCCTGTTTCTAACTTGTTCAGTTTGCAGGAGATTGTTAAACAGTTTAAGATTGACACGTTATATGTAAGGTTCATTTATTCATAAATGTGCTTTAAAAGTAAAATCAGTTTTTTTTTATAGTACATTGCAAAAACAGCAAAGAAACTTCATCTAAAATTAATTTTATTTCTAACATTATTAGAGGCAAAGAGTGGCTATTCTGACTATTCTATATATATATATATATATATATATATATATTTTTTTTTTTTTTTTCTGTGGTGTGGTATAAAATGAAATTCAATGTAAAAAGTAGTTTTAAATCACATGACTTTTTTTTTTTTTTTTAACAACACCAATGCTGGGGAGTAGCTAGTTACACGTAATGGAGTTTACATGTACTGATAAAAATTGTGTTTATAAAGTTACTTATGAAAATGTAAATGATTACAAAGAGGGTTACATTTGAATATTATCAAACACACACACACACACATACACACACACATACACAAACTTAATATATTTCTTACTCAAATTGCATTGACTTTTAAAATATGGATAACTAATGTTTCAGGAGCTTAGGACACAAAATAGCACACATGCTTATTCAATAACTGATTTATTTCCTGTTATTTCCTGTATAAGCTTTATTTTTTAAGATATATTTTTAAGGAAAATATTTTTTTCCAAGGCATTATTAAATGCCAGTGTCTCTTGTCATACAAATATTTAATTTCAAAAACAGTATCATAGCTATTAAACTATATGTTGTCATGATTTTAAATCAGTATTACAATTTTACAGAACTGTGAGGTGCTAAAGTCTGATTTTGTGGTGGTTGTGCTTTCAAGTGCATTTTATAATCTTAATTCACTTGATGAAGAATACTACTGCCTTGTTTAAATGTAGGAAAATAATGAGAAATTTAGTTAAGTAATCAAAACGTAAACACATGTAATCAGTTACATTACATTAATAAAGTAACTGAAATAGTTACACTACTCATTACATTTAAAATAGGGTAACTTGTTATCTGCAACCTATTACATGTCCAGAGTAACCATCCCAACACATAAGCATGTTATGACATATGTTTTGGAGAGAGATGAGTCTATGCTACATACCCGGTGCTCTCTGGCAGGGATGTGCTAATGGTGGCGTGATGATTCTTCGATTTCTCGGGGGGCGTTCCGGAGGCGTTCGAAGACTGGGAGGAGACCGACTCATTACTGCTCACTGATGTCTCATCGCTAACCAGGGCTGGACTCTCAGAGGATGGAGAGACTGTCAGAGCACGGGAGCAAGCAGCAAGAGACAGAAAGAGTGGTAAAGAAAACAGTTAATGTACAATAGACTAAACAATATAACAATGAAAAAAGAACATATTGAGAGAGAGAGAGAGAGTTCAGAACCATTCTTGAGATCAGTTCAGACTGTTAATGAATATGTTATGTGAATACGCATAGTTATGAGCTTGGTAAGTAGAAATGAGAAATGAGCTTGGCAGGTCAGTGTGTGTGCATGTGTTCGGTTGTACTGTATGTATGTGGTCTGGTAAAACTAAAAACTCCATGTTTAAAAATAAAAACAAGATTCAAATTAGATGGTGGTTTAATCAAAATGTTTTGAAAATTATATGAACATTTTCTAAGAAATGTATTATGATCCATCTAAGTTTTTTTTTTAACTCTCCTCATATTAGTTTTTTAAAGTTTTTTAAAGTGCTTTAAAGCAGCATTTCAAGAAAAAAAAAATTATAATCTTGAGTGTAAGGATTCATATTGCACCTTCTTTAAAAACAAATCTTGAGGTGATATTTTGATCCTTTTCTCATCCTTTCTCATTCTTCATGCATTTGTAGAAATAAATTGACATGTTTTATTTCTGAAACTGACAGATCGTTATTGGTTTTAACACTCCGGTGCAGCCAACCAATGTGACAGCTGCCATTTACATTTAAAACCCAAAAATACTTGCATAAAAGTCACTGTTCTATATATCCTAATATTTTACCAATAGCAATTGTATAGAGTATAGTATTTGACTGGTCACACTTTTCACCCTAAGTTTCATATATCCCACACAAAATCTAAAACCGGAAAATGCTGATGGTTTAGCTTTTTTCCTAAATCCCCTTTCTATAGTACCATCCCACAGCAGAGAGGTCTCCACTAAACAAATAATTAGTGTTTACTATCTTTTGTAGAAAAGGGTGGTTAGTCTGACCCTGAAAACTGAAGCGTTTTCGAAACCCAACACTTCTCAAAAAAAAAAAAAAAAAAAAAGCCAATACTAGTTTGAGAACACCTGCACAGCTGTACTGTAGAAGAACAAGTGAAGAAATAAAACCCTCATAACTGCTTAACTGAAAAGTGAAACTGGAGACACGGTCTGCTTTGTTCTATACTAAAAATAAAAATCCACTGTTCAAAACCTGCATTGATCCCAGTCTGAAATCATTCCTGTTGGGTGGCGTATCAAACCCAAATAGAGAATTGAACACAGGGACACATTTCTAAGCAGTCCGGGGCGACCAAGGCATCAGTTATCCACCTAAATATGGACTGGCAAACTACATCCTGCGGGCCAGAGTGACAATGGGTAATCAGCATGTTTCAGCAGAGCATCACATCTGATTGCACAGTGTGCAGTAGTCTTACATAGTCATGTGGAAATAAACTGCATAAGCACTGGAAAACATGGTGATTTTACCACCAGGATTATGCAACTGGACATTTCTATCTATGAATTGCTACATCTGTTTAACATTAAAGAATAAGTAATAGCTTAATAATTTAGATATCATATAGTGTGTCTACAGGCTCTGCAGACGTTTTTCCAGTATTTTCTGTGATTTTGGTATGTGAGAGTCTGTGTGCGTCTACTCATCTTTATCTTTCCCTATATTATGCAAATACAGGCTCTATATGATGTATTTAATAGCAAACACATGACGACTATAATTCCTTGTGTTGTTTCCCTGACCTTCCAGCGCTTAAAGCGGATTAGTCTCTCATACCTGTTTGAACATCCAGCACCTGCGGGTTGTATACAGCCAGCGGGCGATTCTGCCGACTGAGCCTCTTGGACTGTCTGGTTGGTGCAGAGAGGGGTGTAGCGGCTAAGGATGGAGAGCTGCTCGGAGCATCCCCGAATATCTAAAAGAACAAAAAGTTAGTGGGATTTGCTGGCTAGACTGTGTTGTGTGTGCAAAAAATCAAAGTAAACAGTCTGTTTAGAGCCGATGCCTGCAGAGAAATGATGATTATGCATGCGAGTGCAAATGTGTGGTAGTGAAAACAAATAAAGATTCTGGATGCTCTCAAGACTTGTATCTTAAAGGAACAGTCAATCCACGCTCATGTATTTTTAAAACCTGTATGACTTTCTGTTTTTCATGAAACATAAAATAAGTTATTTATAGTTATGTTCAAGCTGCTCTTTTCCTTAGCATTTAAATGCAAATGCACTGAAACGCATTGCTGTGAGAAGAGCTGTTTTTGACAGAGTAAAAGAGTGTTGTTTTACACTACCGTTGATACATTTTAATCAAAGTATGCTATATTTTATATGCTAGACTTTTCATTAATAATCATATCAACTTGTGGAAAATGGGCATCTGATGACCCCTTTAAAGCCTGAAGGCTGTGATGCAATAAGTCAGAGACCGGGGAATGTAAGACCAGTGTCTGTTGACCTACTTTTTAGCAGTGTTTTCTGCACCACTGGCTCTAATTAGACCACTGTCAGCAGCTTTTTAGCCAATTGAGTATTCTTGAATAAACGAAGAGGCCGACGTTGAGCAAAAAAAAAAAAACAAAAGGAAAAAATAAATAAATAAATGGGTTGAAAGCAAGCAAACAATTAAGGTGCTGCTTTGTATCAGTTTTTTTTATATCTGCAGTCCTAGCTCTTCAAGTTTGGACCTTTTTTGAATGACAAATAAAGACTACTGCCACCTGCTGGTATGGAGAGTTATTTAAGAACATATGCTAGTTGGCTGTTGGCTGTAGTCTTTAGCCCGGGAAACACCAAGCCGACGATTGGGTGTTTGTCATCATCGGGCCAATCACGAGTGATGGTTGGGCTAGTTTGTTTGGTGTGTTCCACTCGTCGGCTCTCGTCTGGCTCACATCGGCGACAGTTTGCACGATTCAACATGTCGGCGTGAGTGAGAGCTCTGATTGGATGTTCAGTTTAGTGAATGGGTCAGTGCAGAGAATTAAAGCAAAATTGATCAAAACAAGCATGTGAATAAAGGCTGTTTAAATGTTATGTGATTTTTCCCAATCATTCTAATATGCAAATGTTTTCATAACAACATGATTTATTAAAGTTATTAACGTTACTGATATTCAAAATGGTAAGCAATCACTGCTTTGTTTACATTTCGTATATTTGCATTTATCTTGTATATCTTTGTTTCGGTTTCTCTTTTTGAATGATGAATCTATACTTAATAGCTGCTGATATGAACAGCTCATTCCTCTCAAGCATGCGCAGAACACATTAGTTTGCCGTCGGCTGTAGTCTGTGTGGTGTGTTCCAGCTCAGCTTTTTGGTCCGACGCTGCCAACGCGAGGCGACAACACCAACGGCTTTCGTCAACGCTAATTCTTTGAAGTCGGCAAGGTGTGTCCTGGCCTTTTGTGGTGTGTTCAAGCACAACTTTTTTTTTTGCCTAGGTGCTCCAAGGCAATAGTAGACAGCTTTCATTGCTGCTAGTTTTTTTTTTGTTGTCATTTTGGTGTCTGGGACTTAATAAACTCTGATCCCCAATCACTTGCACTGTATGAAAGAGAGCAGTGTGAAAGTTCTTCAAAACGTCTCATTTTGTGTTCCATGGAAAAAGAAGAGTACACCAGTTCTGATGAGTGAATGCTAATAAAATGAATCTGAATGAGTGGCAGCCATTCAGTGACAACACAGGAAACATGTTTTTATAATAGCTTCGGCTTCATTATAGTCACGCAGTGTTTATATTTGACGGCCGGTGTGAGTGACGGAGGTTAACAGAAGTGTGGGAGTCTCGACAGGGATGAACAAAGGAATGAGAGAGCTGGTAGAAGCGATAGAAATCTGATACTGCTGTGAAATTCTGCAGACGAAAGCAAAGCCTGCTCACTCTCTCTCTTTTTCCATCTCAGTCTTTGCCCGTTCCTCTCTCTCAAACTTTCTCCATCCAACTCTGTCTCTTTCTTGTTACCCTCTCACCCCTCTCTCTCTCTTTGCCCCCGGTCTACACACTTTTCCCCCATTTCTTCTTTGTCTCGCAACTTTTCCAACTTCTCTCTCTCTCTCTCTCTCTCTCTCTCTCTCTATCTCTTTCCACAGATGGACCTGAATGCAAAACACTGTCTGTTGAGTGCATCTGGGGGTATCAGCAGTCTGGAGAGGAGCGAATCAGTCTGCTGCTCTGCAGAGTCATTCCTTCTCCTGAATCTCAACACTTCGCTCACTTATTTCAACTTACATCAAAACAACATCAAGGTCATACGCCATATCATTATGTCTAGGAATGCTGTATATTAAACAATCTGCTCGTCTACATAATTTTGGATACTGCTTCAGATGTGCTTTTCATCAACAAAATAGTATATGTAAATATTCAAATATTTCTCAATATAAGTACACATACTGTAGTGAGCACTAATGCTGTGAAAATTGACATTTTGCTTATTCGCTTTGTAATACTGTGTATAAGTACTGCATCAGATTGCAGTTGTTCATTTTTAAATCTCAGTTTATAATTTAATAATAATAATAATAATCATTATTATTATTTTCTAAAAGTTTCTATTTCGTAATCACCTTTCCTAAAGCCCAAGGTCATTTTTCAAAAGAGAATATCAAATAGTAAATATCAAATCAGCCAAAGTGATTAATGGATGCCAGTGTTTATTTTTAATTACCAAACTGAAATATGATCGTTGGGCACAACATTGTGCATAGTATGAAAGCAATTCATCAGCCGGTTTCAAATGTAGGCTAAATAATTTAGAGATTATGAAATAATCTCACTCTTTCTCCCTTTGTCCCCCAGAATGAACCCCATTTTAGGATTAACCAGATTACTGTCATCTAAAGCCGATTAAATCAGCATTTTAACCTGTATTTTAGCCAAATGAGTATGGCGGTCCAACTATATTTGAGCCACCAGAAAGAACAGCTAACTGAGTAGAGGACAGTCAAAACAGACATGGCTCCCCCTCCTGGCTGCAGGGAGAAGTACACAAACCTCAACATGGCAAGAACTTGTAGAAAAGTTCAAAATCAAATACACAGATTTCACTCATTATCTGCTCTCTATAATGTGATACTCCTGAGGTGCTAGTGGTGTCTTTAAAGCTCGTGAACTGCCAACCTGGACAACATTTTTGGCAGCTGGCTAGGTTTTGAGATGTGGCCACTCTGTCTGAGAGGTCTCACCTTTTCATGCTGTTCTATGAGGATCTCCACCACAATGTTCTGGAACTTAAGGTCCATAATGGCTGCCACTGTTTCTTCCTGTGGTCTCATAAGCGTGGGGCCAAACACTACGCCCAGGTTCGCCACTGTCATCAGGTTCTGTTTGCTGTTGGCAGCAACACTACACACAGAAGAAAAGGAAGTTACGATTGAATTACTTGAAAGATTGAAAAAAAAAAAAAAAAGATCGACATTACTGCATTTGATGTATTTTGGGGAATGTCAGCAAGAACGTTTTATTGCATTGTATTTGCATTTGTTTGTGAAACTAGATGCAGTTACTGTAGCCTTCCACTACAAAGTTTCTTCAGAGATGAAGTCCTCAGTCTCACTGCAATATATATCTGCTGAATTTACTCTGCTTGTTAATTATAGAGAAAAAAGAAAAAAAAAGAGGTGGAGAAACCCATTACATAAATGACTTTCTTTAAGAAGAGGGTTGGCAGAAAGTCAAAAACTTGAAAACAAGATATTTTGAAGTTTTCATTTAGTAATTAAAAGATCACAGGGGTGAAAATGAAAACCTGCATGCTGAATGACTCAAGATTTTCTTTTCTTTTTTCAGCCTCACAGATGGAGAAATGTTAGTCAGACTTCATTACTTGTAATACTGTCCATGCAGGTCAATTTGTCAAATATCTAATATAGAAACTATACTGTCTTCTGGACAAATAAATAAATCAATAAAAAGATTCATTATGAATCTAACAGTGTCACAATAATTCATAATCAAACTGCAATTCTTCCTCTGCAAATGGCTTATAATACCTATTTTGAGAAACAGGTGACGCTCATTTGAGAGAGTTTGCTATTATGTAACTTATTTTATTTATTTTTTTTGTTCAGAACAACACAAACAAACTACCGGTCTCAAAAAGTCAGATTAGCACATTTAAAGAGAGCACACCACACACAGATACCAATTAATCACCTCTCTAATTCCAATTCAGAAAACATGGCAACATTAGGCTTTTCCCTCTCCATCTCCATCATGATGGGTCTGCAACTGCGCCAACTCCTAAAGCATTTTGCGAGGGCTGGAGTGGATGGAAGAGGAATTTAGTGACAGATAACCTGAATTTAATTTTCCTTGGCTGCCAGCAAATCCCACTCTATATTTTGAGGAGACGCGTCTGCCCAGTCACTGATTGCCGGAGGTTAGGGAGATTATGCGCTTATCTTCAATTTGCTTACATTCACATTATATAAAAATGTGAAGCCTGAGGTAAAGCCTTGTAATAATAGCTAACATTATTTAGAAATCTCTAACCCGATCTAATCTCTTACAGAAAACTGTTGCATAACTCTCTTCTCTAAGTGGGCAGTTGCTTGATGGAGAGGAGCGGGGCAGGGCTTGTTTTCTCTTGAATAAAAGTTTGAATCTAGTAAACAGCATGGAGGGTATGAGAGTCCACGTGGAGCCTTCTCTCTTCTCTCCAGAGTGCTGTCTGGTAGCCTACAGACGTTTCTAAGGGTGCAGCCTGTTTGTGTACTGAGGGTAAGAATGGAATGAGGGAGAAAGTTGGGAATAATGATGGAGCATAGTGGCTGACGGCCGAGAGAGGTAAAAAGGTTGGAGAAAGAAACCAGAGAATGTACACACCAAATATTGTGTATACAGATCGAAAGATAGAGAAAAACCAGTTTCCACTCACTTGGCAAGATGCTTGGTAACCAGACTGAGCACTAATCTGTTCCTCTCTGGCAGTTTATGAACCAGGCAGTGAATGGCCTGAACTCTAGATTCTGGAGTAGCACTCTCTGTGTAGACAAAAAAATTATAATTCCTTTACAAAAAGAAGGCATGAAATATGCTATATTATTACCTATTCAAGCTTAATGTAGATTTTTATGCTTAAATACAGTTAGATTTACAGACAAATATAAATAAATTGTACATTTAAAAGACATTTATTTTAAATTAATTTTAATAATAATAATAATTATATATATATATAATTCCCATACTTCCATTTCTTTTCGGTTTTATGTTTTTACTATTAAAATATTACTTTTTAAAATAAATATTATTAAATAATTAATTAATTAAATATAATAATGAAGTATAAATAATATTTTTATTTAATACTTCATATTAAACTTAGTTAGTTGCCAAGGCATCATTTCTAATTTCCATTTTTTGATCTAATATTTAGAGTTTATTCCATTTCGGATTTTAATAGATTTTTAATAGATTTAGTGGACACTGACAATGACATCACAGGGTGTAGTGGTAGTCTGGTCAAGCCCAGGCTGCTCCAGGAAAACTTGAATATAATATATTTCTGTACACATGGCCCTCATAAAAGCAAAATAACTTATTAGTAAATCTTCGGCCTTGGTAGATGTAGCATTAATAGGCTTGCCATTATTGACTTATAGCACCTCTCAGACCTATGCCAACCTCCTCTAACACATCTCTGCTAATGTCATTTTTATAATCTGAAAGTCCTTCACTGAAATTTAATTCAGTGATACATTCAGCAAGCATTAAAGCCCACTTTAGACTTTCACAAATCATAAGCACTTCTCTCACTGACATGCACATATTCAAAGTTTATGGCATTTGTCAAGTCATTGATTGGGTATAGCTTGAATATAGTCTAAGCAAGGACAAAGACCTTACTTGCAGGGACGATGAACTCCTTATACAGCTCGTATGTCATTAGTGGCTCTGGAAGACTCCTTGAGAGAGAGAGAGAGATTTATCAGCTTTATTGGGCATTATTATATACACAACACTATGATTAATGTGGCTGATCACTGCAAGAAATTAGATGAGCACACAAACACACACATACACTGTGATAACCAAGTTCATCTGAAGGTACTTGCGCTCAGTTTTTGGCACATGTCCCAGCACTGTTAGCCCAAAATGAGCCCAGCACAGCACAATATCATTCATACTTGTAGAGGAGTACAAGCTCAAAACACACACACACACACACACACACACACACTGCTGCTTTGTGCTCTTCTATTGTGACACATCAATTACTGAAATTAATTGAACGCAGTATTAAATAACTGTTGAGTAAAACGGCATAATTATATTTTGTCACTGAAAAGAGTGTCCCCCTGTGAATCTGACTCATTCATCCTTGATACTATTATTTGCGATTCAATTCAATTTATAAATGAAGACGCCCACACATTGTTTTTGAGGGTTCCCAGATAAATTTAACTTTACACCAAAGTTTCTTTTGAAACAAGCAAATGGGTTAAGGATGAAGGGGCATACACCTGTTAACCTGTTACAATCAGTACATTTAGTGCAAGGACCGTTTACATACACACACACACACACACACACACACACACACACACACACAGTACGCTGTTTATTACCTGCAAGCAGAAACAGAAAGCAGAAAGTATCAACTCACCTCAGGTAGAGTTTTAAAGCACTGGTGATGGTTTTGACATCCCAGTCCTCACTGGTTGCTAAATCTATTTCACAGCTCTTCTCATCTACCGATCATAAAAGAATAAAAAATAAGTAAGTTCGAATTATCTTTTTTTTTGCATTAATATTATTAATTGTTTTTTTTTGTTTTTTTAAAGATGTCTCTTATGCTCAACAAGGCTCCTTTTGTTTAATTAAAATACAGTAAAAACAGTAATATTGTGAAACTTAAAATTTAAGGGAATTGTTTTCTATTTAAATATATGAGCTTGTAATCTTACTGAACCCAAACTTTTAAATGGTCTGGGACAACAGATAAATGCTGCAATCAATAAAAGCACAAAACGTATTTGAAGGGTGAAGAAATAAATTACACACTTATGGTAAAGATACTTATAATGTTGCCTTATTAGGGACCTGATTAGGACTCGATCAGTATAGTTCCAATATCAATGAGAAAGACATAAAGAAAGCAAGATGGGTAAAAAGGTCTGAGGCCAGGGAGTGGATGATATGAAGGGCAGACATCATGTTGTTGTACCACTAGTCATGTAAATCTGGATCTGTAAATACATTCCTGGTGGACAAAGAGTACACACAATGGCACATATACAGTGCATAAAACAATCTGCTTTGAGTTTGTAACCCCGGGCTTTGACACTTTTGAGGAATTCAACCGAAGCACTGACAATCACCTCTCTGTCTGGCTAGCTGTAACCATGGTAATGTCTGAGTGAGTTTTTATAGAACACAGTAGACAAGAAAAGTCACAAATGTACATAATTTTAGCTATTTATGTCAATTCAAAGTCAAAATGAAAAACAAAGGCAGTCTGAACCGTTTTGAGCATGAACACATAATGACAATGGGACGCCACTATTTAATACTACACCAGAACTGAAGTGTGTTCACATATTATAAGAGTCCAATGTTGACGACATAACAGATTTGTATTTCTTTTTGCCAAAGAAACTTACATTTAATCAATCACTGTTCTGCTTTCTTTTAAAACACTGATGTTTATTACCCTCACCTCAACCCTCAGACAGCTGGGAAAACACCTGGACACACGACTGTTAAAAAGGTTGGAATCGCTACATCTTTTGAAATGTTTTTGAAAGAAGTTTAACAGAAATCTGCCTTTATTTGATCAAAAATACAGTAAAGACAGCAATGCAGCGAGATACTACAATTGAAACGGACTGTTACCTAAGTGAATATATTTTAAAATGCAATCTATTTCTGTGATGGCAAAGCTGAATTATCATCAGACATTAGACTTCAGAAATCAATCCAATATGCTGATTTGATGCACAAGAAACAATTCTTCTTATTAATGTAAATAATATTTTTTTGGAAACTTTCTTTTATGAATTGAGGGTTAAAAAATAACTGTATTTATTTTTCTATAATGTCCATCATTACTATGAGCTGTTAAATGTGTTAATAATAATAATAATAATAATAATAATAATAATAATAAAGAAGCATATTTCCCCTCCAGAAGTTTCTGAGGCTAAACTAATACTTTTTTACTTAACTTAATCTGTCTAAAGTTACAATAGCATAAAAATAGACTGGTTAGACCACTCTGAATAAAAGCAAAATGGAATGTGACATGTATTATATAATGGCTCTGTGTGATTATTTTGTTCAAATTAGAAATTATTATAAGTCTGATCATGTTCTGTAAATGTTGTTAATAAATGATAAATGCCAGCAATCTCAGCCTCTCATGACTTATTGCTAAATTAAAGTGACAAGCCAACTACCTGAGTCCTCAATCTGTGAGCACATCACAGCTCCAATAAAGACATCTTATTAGCACTCAGTGTTTTCATCTTAACACTCAGTTTGCATTCTACTGACATCTCAATACAACATAATGCAGGCTCATCCTCCTGAGTCACTTTGGTGAGAAAAAGTCTGTCAAGAAAATGAACACAGCTTTTAATTTAGCACTATGATTATATCTGACTTGAAATGAACGTATGGAATTTTGTCTGGTCATTCCACTCTGATCTGATCTTACAGTTCTTTACATAACAACTGTATAGACTTTAAATCAAGAGAATGCCTGGATATAGTCCAACAACTGCAGAGCGTGTGAATGAGTGCTCTGAATTTGAAAATGAGATGGATAGTTGGTTTTGCTCTGGATATTTGGCAGGTTTTAAGTTCATGAGCCAACTACAAGGGCTCAGGCTGTTCTCAGATGAGGACGGTGGATCCGTATAGAGTGTTAATGGCTATTAGACTCTGGAGTGGCTGAGTTTATGTAGCAGCAGGGGCTCAGGCAGCCGGCCGACTCGACACAGCGTTTAACATTCAGAGCAGAGAGATACCAGCTCATGCTACGACTGCAGGAGAGCGAGCGAAAGAAAGAAAGAAAGAAAGCAGAGTACGGGACAAGATAACAATAGAGCATGAGATGGGGATACGTGTGTTTTAGGGAGAGGCGGAGTAGGATCAAGGAAAAGTGAGAGAGACGAAGAGAGACAGAAATCTGATTGCCTGCCTGCAAGTTAATGGAGTCAGGTGTCACCTAAAGGTCAGGACAAAGGGACGTCCAGACAGACACCAGACAGGACGAATGTCTGAATGCCAATGAGACTCACAGGACAGCGGCTCTAGATACAATTATAGGGCTTCAAAGTAAACCACCTAAATCTGAGGAACAATTAGAGAGATCAAATAAGGGTGAACTTACCAATCATTAAACTGAGAAGCTTCTGTACTTTTGAACTGACCCCGACAACTCTGTACAGACCTTGATCATTAATACCTGTGAAAATAAAAACATCACCAAAACATTCACATGCCAGCTGATCTGGGAAACTAAACACGAGCACACTTAGCTTCTCATGTATTATACTGAACAAAGCAAAACAGGTTGTTGGTGTGGGCTGATGAAAAACTGCTATATCATTCTGCCATCTAGTGTTCAAATGGTGTTACTACACTACGTGAACTAAATTGAGCAGATAGTTCACTTTTTTTTTTTCAATTGTAGTATCACTTTGTATTTCTTTATTCTGTATATTAAAACATGAATAGGTACCTCTTGTTTCAACGGCATTTATTGAATTTTTCACAAAGCTTATTCCCACGTCATCCAACTGGGCATCAACTACGGAAAGACACAAATATCATCACAATTTATGTACCAGCAATAATTACAAACATACAAGTAATAACATTTTTGTGAAAAGACACTACAACTGAAGGTAAACTTGAAGCGCTGATATTCAGTTCACTCACTTCCTCTTTCTCGTGAATGTGTCCGGTTGAGATACTGCATCTGTGTGTGAGAGATAAACATCAGAAAACACAAACCGGACCAGCATAAAACACACTACACCAAACAAAACAGAATTTATTTCTCAAACAAGACACCATAGATTAAAACACTTTGAAGTAAACACTACAGTAATTTAACCCTGTCAAGGCAAAGCTGAATTTTCAGCAGCCATTACTTCAGTATTCACAGTCACATGATCCTTCAGAAATCATTCTGACAAGCTGCTTTGGTTCTCACTAATCATAATAATTACAACAATAATAGTAGTTTAAATGTTTGACAAATAAAAAGTTCAAAAGAATGGATTTTATTTGAAATCAACTTTTTTGAAACTACGTAAAATTTTTACTGTCGCCTTTGATCATGGGCGTAGCCAGCTATGAGGTCACCGGACCTCTGTAAAATTTTCATGTTCGGAAATAAAATTTGTTCTCTTGATTGACTAATTTGCTGCTAGACTCCACATATAAATGTCTGCATGTATAATTCTATGGTATGAAAATGATCGCTGCGAGATGCTTCCGAAGTGAACAAGTATTCAGAGTGTTGTGAACAAGAGCGCCAGATCCAGCTATTATAAGCGTTGTTTTTTTTTCACTAAATTTAACACTTTTAGAGAGTTAAAAAAGTAGGAAGTTGCGGTTTAGGGTCAACAATAACTTTTTCTTATCTAATTTCCAAAATATTTGTAATAATTGTGGTTTATTTTTATTTATTTAAAGATTTTTGTTTATTTTAATAGCAACATCTGGCAACATTGATGGCATTAGTCTGGCACTTATCAAAAAAGGCAGTGGCTATTTACACTAAGTGCAAATATCTATAGATTCTATTCACACTATGTTAAAATAGCAGGATTTTCTGCTATTTATACTACTTACTGCAAATAGTGGCAATTATCTGCACTTCAGTATTGTAGTACATTACAAATCAGTGTGCAAAAACAACTTATTAGTTTATTGAATGCTATCTTATTGGGACAATAAAGCCCTCCCTACACCCATCCTTAACTTTTTGATTATTCACTTAATTTTCATTGAAAATAAATGCTTTTCTGATGTGATTTGATATTTGAAAAGGGAGCAAAAGAAATTTGCCAAAAGGCGGATTCGAACCCGGGGCGATCACGTCAAAATATGTATGAGGCACATTTGATCTTGTCTATCCAAAAATAACATGTTTAGTGGAAAATAGGAATGTTTGCATGAATAATAAAGAACTGATAAAAGTATCCTCCCCATAAATATAGTATTAACAAACTTTAAAGGGTTTAAAATTATTTAAAAATGAGCACCCCACCAAAAACATCCACATTTCTGTCTCGTTTCAAGTGTTAGTGTATATAATTGTATTTATAGGGGTTATTGTAGCACAATTCTATAATTAGGGTGTTGTTATAGAAATCCCCAGGACCTCACTAATAAATGCTGAATAAAAGGATTCATTTCCTCTTAATGACTTGATTAAGTGCTGGCCGCAAACTTGTGAACAGTAGTATAGCTCTAAAGCTCTATAGTTCCAAAAGTTAATCAGGTTTTGTCAACTGAGAAGCAGATAATCATTGCCAGTGAGCTGCTGGAAGCTGAAGTGAAGGATTGACGCACCAGCTCCTTTCCTCCCATCGCATGCATCCAGAATCTGTGGTCATCTTCTGAGAGTGCCTGGACCGTCAGTACAGTGATCGGTCTAGAAAAACAAACAACCACACAACAAACTAAATAAAACTCAACACACTCACTTTTTTATTGTAGATTGCTGGTCTTATTGTGCATGATTTGTGTCTGGACATCTACGTAATGGTTTTATCAATATGTGACACAAGTGAAGCATCTTTTTCTATCTTTTTAAGGTTATGCCTCTGCAGCAGACAGAGTTGTTTTGTGGGCGCATGATTTGAGATGTACGAGTTAATACTCCAACAGGAGTAATGTACACATGCATAACATATACATTACATACCTCTTAGGTGCCTATTAACTGTTTAATCAATCCCAAATAGCTAAAATCATGTCCTAGCCAATATTTTCTCATTTTCAGTTGGGAATACATTAGATTTTGAAGTCAAATTCATATTAACATTGAGATTTATTCAGCTCCTAACTTGGTAACATTCTGATGTGCCATTGAAAAAATTCCACTAAGCCGCCTCAAGATGAACACGATTAATGTTCATCATATCACTCTGCCCAGGTCAGCTTTGGCTTTGATTAACGAGGGTCCTTAGTGTATCCCGGAAGATCAAAATATTTAGATTTTCCTTACTCTCTGACATATGAGATTCAGCGCCAATTAATCTATATTGTCTCACATTGGTCTCATGTTAAACACAGTATTTTAAGAGGGGGTTTACATATCTAGTGTTTTTCCTTTCTTGATTATCTCCTAAAATTAAATTCTTCACTAACAATCTAATAACAATCATAAAGGAATAATTAAGTGATTGGCTGGGAATAACAAGTTAGGAAAAGGATTGTCAGCACAGAAGGATTCAGTTTTAGAGAGTTGGGCTTGTAACCTGAAGGTCACAGGTTCAGTCTCAGTTGTATTGATTTGTGTGCAGGAATATTCTTTAATTAAATGACCTGATTTCTTGTGAATCAGAAATGCATCATTGCATTCATTCGCAGTTACCATCACAGCTGGGGGTGCATGTCCAACATACCGATCTGTGATCTCTATGTCTAGGCAGAACCTCCTGTCAAGAGTGTCTGTGGTTTTGCGGACACAAGACTTGATTGTAACAGACTCGGTCTCACCCTGAATGGATACAGAACATTCTGTGATCAGCAGATCTGCTACACGTTTAAGAACAGTGCCATTATCACGACTAATGTGTCAAGTGTGAGGATGATTTACAAGCCTCCCGCCTGATCTCTGGTCAAACGTCTTCATGTGTAGAATCTTCTGTTCTTTGACAAGCGTGCAATAGCGTTTCACCCAGCTGGATCCGAAAGGAGGAGGTCCTGTGGAAACAGCGATAACTATCAGCAGTGCAACCAGCAGATAACAGGCAGCCCAGCGTTACAGCATAAAATTGATCTTGCGTACGTTTCTCCTGTACGTAAAGATAGCCCTCACTGCTGATGGGGCTGGTCTGTCTGTATTCCTGTGGCGACTCTTTGATTCTCTTCAATAACTCGTACACCTCAGAGCGTGTGCCCTCGAAACGACTCCGTGTCTGAAAGCAGAGGCACAAACATGACAAAATCAACAGTCATGTTCAACAGATTCTGTAAGAGCCTGGTAACTGGGAATCCACTGAGATGAGTAACTTCCAAGTGTATTCTGAAAAACCCCATCAAGCTAATCTAAGACCCATGTTTTCAAGGTTATACATCCTCAGAACTCTGACCCTGACCATCACAACTGATTGAAAACAAAACACGATATTGACGTGGTCCAATCAAATAGGGCAGGGGAGGGAAGTCGGCTCTCAAACTTCCGACTTAGAAGTTAAACAATGGAAGGTCAATGCAAACAAAGGCCTTTAAGTTTCCCTTGGAAGCCTTGGACCTCAAAAAGCTGCTGTATCCTGTCTCACTAACTCTCTTTCCATGCCACTCTGCAATTTAATAGTGTAAACTAGAAGAAGACTGATAAATCTTGGAGAATCACTTAAAAATGTGTCTATAGCTGTTTAATGTACTTGGCAAACAAGTATTTGATAGTTGTTGGAAATGTGCATTACATTTTTTTTAAAAAAAAAATGCAATATATATTACATAAATCATTTACAAATAGTTCTAAAGTTTTTGTATTAAAGTCAAAAACATTATTGCATTTTTACTTACATTTTGAATGTTGATTTGAAGGGCTTTTTTATAATGGTCAAAGTCTTTGGCCAACTCGTATCCCTGATGATAGAAAGTAAATACAGTCTGAAAGAACGCCAGCATCTGTACGAGAGAAAGAGAGGGAATTAGACAAATTACTAAATGACTAATATTCTTTGGGAAGGGTATTCTCGAGTTTCTATAATCAGTCGTAATTATTCAATTCGAAGCAACTTAGAAAGTCACACAGGTGTTCATAAACTGGAAAAGTGAATGTAAATTTCAGTTAAATATTTGCTTAAGATTCCATATAAAGAATACTAATTTGCTTATGCAATCTATCGAATCGTGTGTGGACAAAGTGAATTAACTCGTTAGAATACTTGCTCTACTTGTAAATGTCTTGCACACACCTATATTTATAATAGGATTTTGTATGTGGAGACTGAACCAAATGTAACCATGCCTCACCTACAGCTCTCACTAAATATTCTACTTCATTTAATCATTTGATTGAAGGTAGGCTTACAGCTTGAAAGTTTGGGGTTAATGTTTTAATGTTTAATGTTTTAAACATGTTTTATTAAATTTTTTAAAGAAATTAATATTTTTATTCAACAAGGACACATTAAACTGATTGAAAGTGACAGTAATGACTTTTACATTTAAAAAGTTTAGGTAACACTTTACTTAAAACCTTTATGTATAATGCATAATAAAATTGTTTATAATGTACACTGTAATGCATTATATCTTTTCATAAATTATTGTAAACAAATGTAAAATAAATTGTAATATTTGTAGGTTGTTTTTCATACTCATTTTAATGAGTTATACTTTTTTTTTTTTAAAGGTGGAACAACAAATATTATAAGTATTATTATGTATGCAGTTACAATTATTCACAAGATCATACAATGGATTATAGGGTGCACTACAAAGCATAATTGATGCATTAAAAACTACTTTTATAATGCATTATATATAAAGGGTATAAGACATGTAAAGTGTTACCAAAAATTCTAATTTCATACAAATTAATATTTATATTCATCAAATAATCCTAAAAAAATGTTTCATGGTTTCCACAAAAATACTAAGCATCACGTTTGTTTCTGCTAAAAATTCAGCTTATATATTTAAAAAATATTAGGGTCATAGGAATTTAAATTGTGATAATATTTAACAGTGTTTTGGTCAAATAAATGCAACCTTGGTAAGCATAAAAGACTTTCACAGATCTTACCAATCCCAAACTTTCAAATGGTACTGTACATATGGTAACAGTTGACAATATTATTATAATTTTATTATCTGTGTGTACATAGTGTCCAGATATAATTTTATAAGTAAAGGAATTCTTTTTTTTTTAAATCAGTTTTGCATAATATTTGCTTACAACATGATTAAGAGATATTAGTATTTAATTCCAAACACAGCCCTTATTTTTGCTATTCTGTTGATGTTGCTAGTGGTGCAGAAATTACACACAACAACTTAAATACTTGTGAAATAGTGTATATGTACAGTATACACAGAAATGTATACTTGTAACATTTATTCTGGAGAAGCAGCACTGAGAGTGAATTTTTCTTTTTGATAAGTGACAGCATACCAGATGTTTTAAATGGCAAACAAGTCAGCAAACAATGTTGAAATGAATCAAATTGAATGACAATCTGGACAAAAGGTCCTGCACTCACAGGCTCGACACACTCAAACTTCTTCCTCTCCTGTATCTCCTGCAGCTTGCACACATACTCCAGGGACGACTCCTGAAAGTGCTGCCTCATCGCTTCCACCGACATGTCTGCCTGAAAGACAGACAGCGTGAAAAACTACTCTAACACTTGAGATGAAAAGGTCCAAGGAAACAGAAAAATTCAAGCTGTCTGTCCCGCATTTACCTGACCGCGTGTTGCCTGCTTTTAAAAAATAAACGGCCTTATTCTGAAAATGTAATATTTGAAAACCAATTAAAGGCTTGGATGATGTCATTGTGAAAAGGTTTGTCTGAAATGTAAACAGTGCTAAACACCAACCATTGTAATATAGTTATTAGGTGAGCAAATACAGTTAAATACAGTGCATCACACTGACATCTCTTAGCAACATTCCTTGTCGATCTCACAAACATTTCAATGCGAGAATGAATTCCTAAAGCTGTTGTTCTGTGCGTGTTAAGCATTCGGGTGCATGTGGAAGACAGGAATAACTCAAATGTATGCAGCTGACATCCCGAGAACCACAGTTTCTTGTAAACAAGAGAAATGGATGCCAGCAGTGTAACCCAAATGGGGTTTGTAACATTTGCTAGTTCCTAATATATCATTACTTGATGGAGATATAATCATCAGGTGTTTTTTTGTATTGTTTTTTTCTTGTAAACTGCCAGATTCACTGTTTTGTGTGTTATCATCAAGCTCATGCATTAAACAGCGTGCCTTTCTCTGGATTGCATATGTAGGACAGGTGGGAGAGAGACAGCATAAACAAAACAAAACACTCATCCCTAAACATATCTGGCTAGTGACATGTGAACATGGCCCATGATAAGTGTCTTATAAATTTGTGCATAACTGAATAGTCCCTGGTGTTCTTCAACATTTCTAGGAATCACGCACACCAGTCTGACTCAGAATAGCCCAATGTTAAAACCACTGCCCTTGACCCAAACACACGTCATACGGTCCGCAGTAACATAATGGGCCACCATAAAAATCTCAACAGACTCCAGTGCTTTTTATGCTCAGTGTATACAACATATAGGCATGATGGGTATGCCATAAAAGGTTATGTTCCCCCAACATCACCGGATCAAGATTTACGCTGGATAATACACTGCACTCTTACACTTTCCCAGCGTTAGAAGGGATTTAGGCTTTATAAATATGGTAGAAATAAATAACAACAGACTTCAATTATCGAAAATAAAAATGCACTGCACCAAAAGCAAAAGTTCCCTAACTAAATAAGCGCAATAAACACTTTTCTAAAGAATACAGCAAACCATTGACCTTAAAGTATCATTTTTATTTGATTTATTTTGGAGATACAGAAGGAAATGACCATTTCTGTGAATAGTTTGCGTTACACATCCATCTTGTGTGTGGGAAGAATGAAATGTGAAGTACCTCCTGTAATTGTGGCTCTTTCTTCTTTGCTGACATGTTCAAAAGTTTCTCTAGTGAGCTGTAGTACTTCTCTGTTTCCTTCTCGTACCTCTTTCTCTCTGCCTGAAGATAGCATGAGAACATATGAAATGGAGGAACATACTATTTTTAATACGAGAAGCAAGTTTGGTTTCAATAAATCTACAGTTTTCCATCTGTTAAATGGAATATCCTAAACGTGAGAGATGACGGATAGAGCTATGCTTTTACCTTTGCTGAGCCGAGCTGCTCTTTCCGAAACTGTTCTAAAGGCTTCATCAGCGTCTCTGTGATGTTTCTCATCTGTGAAAAGAAAATCCATTGGATAAAGGACATTTGATGTATTTTTATCAAACATAACCAGTAACGGAATGATCTCCTTTAATCAAAACTTGCACAAACACATTCTGGGTTTTAACGGTAAATGCCAATAAAGGTGTCATCATTCCATCACCCGAGGCAAAACGGTTAATTTAGCCATCTGACATTTTGAAACAAGTATTCCCTAGAAATGAATAGACCAACACAGAAATGCAGGAGAAAAAAAAAATATATTCTAAGTCTACTCTGACAGTTAGTAGACATGTAGTTGCAAATTTGTGAAAATGTATTGACGTAGTTGCAAAGTTACTTATTTTTATAGTCCATTTTAGACATTCTACTAACTATAAGTTGTTACCAAAAAAAAAAAAAAAGTTTTCTATACCCAGAGAAACTTACAAAATCATTTATTATAAACCAGCCTGAGTCAAAACAGCCAACTGCTAAAACCACTGCCCCTGACTCAAACACACACAAATCATGTACTGTATCATATATTATTAACATCACCAGTTTTGTGTTTGCCCACAACAGTTTTCTTGGGTTAACACAAAATATTTGTGGAAGATTGCAAAAGTTTCAGGGAAATGCAAACAATTTGTGAGCAAATGCAAAGTGTTATAATTCTTGCAGGGGCTTTGTACAATAGTATGTATGCAGCTTTGCACAATTCTATTATGTTGTTTTCTAAGTAACTTTTGATGTAAATGGACAAGCCTGAAGTTCGGGAACATGTTTCCAAATCTGCAGCAATAAGCAATATTCTTTTAGAATTCCAAAGAAAGTAATCATTTTCTAAAGCCCATATTTTAACAAGAAGGCTTTCACAATGTTTATTATTATATAAAAACATATCTTTGTAAGACTCAGAATAGTTAGTACTCCGAATGCTCTGCCACTGCTCTGTGATGACACTGTCAGGGCCTGTAGGCTCCACCCCTTCCACGTAAGCCTTCAGTCTGCCGAGGGGCCGCAACATCATTGGCCTGCTGCAGAGTTATGAACAGGTTGGGCTCGAAACAACTGTCAGCTGTTGCACTTTTGAGTCATGGGCAGGCCCTTCGGCTCTCTAATGTTACGTACTAAATAAATACTAACATGACCTACATGCAACATGAGCCCTTTCTACCTAGATGGCTAACCTTGCATTAGACTGAAAAGCCTCTCGTACATTAAGAATGCAAAAATCATGTGAAGGGAGGATCTGTTACATTAATAGGCAAAACTGATTTTTAATGCCTTTAAGGAATCTAACTGTTTTTATTTTGTTTTATTCTTACACATTTTACACTGTAAAAGCAATTTGGAAATTAACTACGGATAATATAGCTATTACTCTTTGAAATATAAAGGACTTAAATCAGTTGCTATTAGATCTTCAACCAGAAGGTTTGAAATAGGGCGGTGCAATATGACTATTTTTGATCGTGGAGACATTTTTATCATCCACGATCAAAAATAGTCATATCGTACCATATCGTATGTATCGCTGCTTTTGAAGAAATATTGTAGTATCATGTTACAGTGCCTCCATCTCAATATGCTGTAGAACAAAGACTAAGGGAATTAGTGTACAACGCCACATACGTTCACATCAGTGTTAACGTAGCGGTAGAGTTACTCTCACAGGACACTGCACTTATTTGCAGTCACAAAAGTACATTATTTGCCTTTCTGGTTAAATGTTTTGTTCACGCGCTGGCCTGACGTGCACACTTTTACCGTGCACAAAAAAGCCTGTCAAACAGCGAATGATTACTAAACTAAGTTATCTTTTGCACTAATACTGTCAAATCACACACGATTTACATATATAGTAATGGCCAAAAGTTTTGGCAGTGACATAAATTTTGTGTTTTGCAACGTTTGCTGATTCAGCATCTGTAGATTATTTTTCCAAGTTTCTATGGTTTACTGAAAAACAATGATAAGCATATCAGAAGTTTTAAAGGCTAATATATAATGAGTCAATATTTACAGTGATGACCCTTGTTCTTCATAACCTCTGCAGTTCACTCTGGCATGATGGATATTAGCTTCTGGGCCAAATACTGACGGATGGCGATCCATTCTTGCCTTATTAGTTCTCGGAGTTGATCACGATCTGTGGGCTTCTAATTGTCGACTCGCTTTTGAGGCCTGACCACACATTCTCTATGAGATTGAGATCCCAGGAGTTGCCTGTCCACGTATCCAAATTTTCAATGTAATGATCTTCAAGTCACTTCTTTATCATTTCTGCTTTGCTCATGGATCATTGGAAGCAGTTGCTCTTGCAGGACGTTTTGATACTACTCTTTATTCCTGGCAGTGTTTTGGGCAGAATTATGAGAGAGCCCACCTCCCACAGTCTTGGCCCCACTGTGCGTGCAGATGCTCTCACACCAACCTGCTGCCATTCCTGAGCAAGCTCTGCACTGCTGGTGACACGATTCCATAGAGACGGCCCTGGTGCTTGCTGGACACTCTGGGACGTCCTGAAGACTTGTTCACTGCAGTCAAACCTCTCTTCTTGAAGTTCTTGATGATCTGGTAAATGGTTCTTTCAGGTACAATATTCTCTGCAGCAATCTCCTTGCATGTGAGGCCATTTTGATGCAAAGTGAAGATGACTACACATGTTTCTCATGAAGTAACCATTGCTAACAAGAACACAATGATTGGAAGCTATTCTTCCCTCTTTTTATAGCAACCAGTCTGCTCTTACAATCTAACTATTACAGTGCTTTTTTCTGACTAGTATTCATTCACACTTTCACATGTCCTGCTGATGTGATTAGTCAATTAATGTTAGCTGGTCATTTTGTGTCAGGATCAAAAAACTGTGAAATTAGTTTTTTGGTGAAAAGTAAATTTTTATGGTCAATGAAGCATTTAGCAATTATTTAAAATGTATCTGATCACTCTGCATAGTAATCTAGAAAGATTGTGAATGAATACAGCTTGAGCAGCAAACTTTGCGAAACACAAAATTTATGTCACTGCCAAAACTTTTGGCCATGACTGTAGACTTAGTTGGCTATGTCTAAAATTAAAGTAAACAGTTGAGCGAAAAACCGATACGTGCCTGTAGCCTATATTAGATGTGCACGGTGTTAAAGGGACAGTACTAAACATGCAGGGACAGTTCACCATAAAATTTCATTTCTCTCATTATTTACTCACTCACATGTTAAATCAAAACCAGTATAAATTTACTTATTGTGCTGAATACAAAAGAATAATTTGAAGAATGTGGGTAACCAAACAGTTGGTGGTCCACACTGACTTAGTAGGAAAAGAAAAATATGGAACTGTTTGGTTTTCCACGTTCCTCAAAATAGCATTTATGTTTAGCAGAAGCAAGAAACTCATTCAGGTTTAAAATAAATTTTGAGTGAATAAATGATGGCATACAAATAAAACACTATGACACAATTGACAAACAGGTTACATTGATTTTGGGTGAACTATTCCTTTAACGTTAATAAAACAACAAAATCAGTCTATACAGTACTGTTTTTTTTTTTTTTTAAATATATATTTGTTCATTAAATTTCTTGAATACTCTTGCAAAATACATTTGCACCGGAGAATAAATCACTTTTTGTTTTATTTTTATATTATGTGTAGTATAATATTGTAATGTGTATCTTTTTTTCTTATTTTTAAAAAAAAATAAAATAATGACAAATATTTTTTATCTTCGCCCACTTTGGCCTAAATATCTGCTTTTCTTTTTCTTTCCTTTTTTTATCTTGAAAGGCATTGTCTTTATAATAGGGAAATTGGTTTGGCTGTAATGCTCAAAAAACTTGCAAAGCAGTAAAACCCACATGACAAAGAATCGTGATCAAATCATGAATCGTGATATTAAAAAAAAAAAATGTGATGACATTTTTTCATATTGGCCACCCCTAGTTTGAAAGTACAGTTCATAAACAACTCATTTAGGGTGACATGACTCAACATAAACAGCCGTCTTGTGTAATCACAGAAGTCATTGAGGCAGAGGACACAAATAACTGATGGCAATGTAACTCACTTCCTGTGACTGTGACTCAAACAGAGCTGAAGCATACAGGGACAAACAGACGACTGATGTCACTTCATAAAATATGTGTTGACCTCAGTGTTAAGGCTGATTTTTGTGTTTGGGTTTTTCTGTTTTTCATGCAAATGACCATGATAAAAAAATAAAAATCTATAAATATATCTAACTATATATATAGTTATATATATATATATATATATATATATATATATATATATATATATATATATATATATATATATATATATATATATATATATAGTTAGATATAGTTATATCTAACTATATATATAGTTAGATATATTTATAGATTTTTATTTTTGTATCATTTTATATATATATATATATATATATATATATATATATATATATATATATATATTTGGGCTGTCAAAAATTACGTTGTTAATTACGTAAAAATTTTTACGCATTTCACGCATGCGCAGTGTGACAAATTATTCAGGTCAGGAAAGTCTCGTCGATCTCTGAATTCTCAAGATAGTAAAAAACAGCGATGAGTGCCACGACGAAAACACAGAAGAAGCTTAAGGTTTTACCCCAGTTACTCTCAAATACATTCATGCCAAGCTCGATAAACAGAGACGACTTTGCTAGTTGATACGCTGGAGCTTCTTCCTGTTATAGCGTCCTGTGTTTCACACTGCGCATGCGCAGAACGCCTACATGCAATGCAGTGAAAATAACAGCAATGCATTTTTACTTGGTTTTACTGGCACCTGAAGCCTTCAGAACGTGAAAATATCGATCCTAAAGTATTGTGGCAGAGCAAATGAACACCTCCCAAAAACAAGAGTGCCCAGAGTGCTGCTTATGTGATTGTGGCGCCTGTTTGTGTTTCTGAGTTCATTCTTTCGAGTTTCTATGCATAATTTCATAGATATGTGGCTATATTTAACCACTGGTTCACCTAAAACTCTTAAACTATCTGTTGTTAAATGGCATGGTTTGATATAGTGCTCAGGTAAATTTGATCTAAGTAAATGTTAAACTTTTGAAATTCAGAAAAAAAGAACCACGTTGATGAATCAATACATGAAAATTATGTATCTGTGTCCTGTTATTTATCTTTTGGTTTGCATTTCAGGTAAAAAAAAAATTGTTAGGATTCAGGTGTAATTGCAAATAGTGATTAATCATGATTAATCCACTGAAAATTCAGATTAATTTGATTAAAAATGTTAATCATTTGACAGCCCTAATATATATATATATATATATATATATATATATATATATATATATATATATATATATATATATATATATATATATATATATATATATATATATCTATATAAACGTCTCCAAAACGCAAAGCTGCAGTACTGTGTCAAGTTTTAGGCACTTGTGTAAAAACGCAGTATAATGAGGATGCCATTAAAAATAATGCCATAAATAGATGTTATTAATGAACTTCTATTAACTTGGCTAAATTAAATCAACATTTGGTGTGACACCACCATGAGTTAACAAAAACGTTTGTCCTAGGTGCACTTGCGCATTGTTTATCAGGTAGCTTTGCAGATAGGTTTCTTGGAGTGTCTTGTAGACATTGCCACAGTTCTTCTGGATTTAGTTTGTTCTGTTTCTTCATGTTATTTCAGACAGACTGATGATGGTGAGATCAGATCTCTGTGTGGGGCACTGGCTGTTGTAAGACTCCTTGTGCAAACAATAAATCTCACTGGATTATTACAATTAATGGCAAAAAATGTAAACTAATATTTACTACTGATACACTACAGTAAAAGATATAAATAACTGACCTATAACCATTTTTGATGATGAAAATACTAGTGACCTAAGACTCTTGCACAATACTGTATATATATATATATATATATATATATATATATATATATATATATATATATACACACAGTATTGTATATTAAAAATAAATGAATAAATAAATATACATGTTTGTATATGTGTGTGTGTATTTATTTTATTCTTTTTTCTTTTTCTTTCTCTTTTATTTATTTATTATTTATTTTTAAGCCGGCAAGAATTTTATTGAAATGTAAAACAGATTATGTTTTTAATGCAAGTCTCAACTAGTTGTGCTCACCATCAGTTCTCTTTGGTCTTCCAAGTTTCTAAGAAAGGAGGAGAATTCTTGCAATGATTCATCTGAAATGGCACACATGCAGACAATGAGCAAAGTTTATCTATGCATGATTATTTACATATTTCTCAGCATGTGAGCCACCTGTCTGAAACAAACAGATGAGTTCATACGCCCAGATCTCACCCACGTCACACTAGTAGCCAAGTGTTAAAATAAAGGCAAATGTATGCAAGTACGCAGATGAAAATATGCAAGAAAAAAAGAAAAACACTCACCAATGCACTTCTCATCGTCAGTTTTGGCGTCGCCGATGTATTCAAATTTGAACTCGCCCAGGCACTGAGCAAACTTCTTCTGGGCCAATGAAAGCTCTGCAAATCAGAGACAAATCAGAGAGTTAAACATTTTGAATCCAAAAGCAAATGAGGAATTGCTTTATTTGTGGCTGTTTAAGTGTTTCCGAAATGTGTACCACAGTCACATATTAACCTAAACTGGCGCTCAAAGGTTTTGGGGTCAGTTTGTTTGATTATTTATTTTAGGGCTGTGACGGTCTCTGTGACAACCGCATCATCATGGTGGTCTATTGCCACTGGCGGTAGCGTGCATGTGATGTCACGCAATCTACAACTAGCACAACACAAAGCTTTTTATACAAGTGTAATAACAGTAACAGTTGTTTTTTTATTTAGACTCTAAGTCTATGCTAATTCACAAATTACCTCAAACGCCATACAGCGTTTCCTTTAGATCATGCTTTAGATTTGAGCGCAGGAAAACACAAGTTGTTCTGCAATCAGCAAATTAATCTCATGTTGAGCAATGCACCTTTTTGAAAACCTAATTATACATCGCTGATCTGGAGCCATCTCTATTCATGTCAACCAACTGCTTTCGTAGTGTCTTCAAGTTCCCGTGATCGCAAATGCCCGGCTGCTCAGGTTTGTATTGGTTTTGGTCTGTACTGTATATATATATATATATATATATATATATATATATATATATATATATATATATATATATATATATATACAGTACAGACCAAAAGTTTGGACACACCTTCTCATTCAAAGAGTTTTCTTTATTTTCATGACTATGAATATTGTAGTCACACTGAAGGCGTCAAGGACTATTTGACCAAGAAGGAGAGTGATGGGGTGCTTGATGGGGTGCTGTGCCAGATGACCTGGTCTCCACAGTCACCGGACCTGAACCCAATCGAGATGGTTTAGGGGTGAGCTGGACCGCAGACAGAAGGCAAAAGGGTCAACAAGTGCTAAGCATCTCTCGGGGAACTCCTTCAAGACTGTTGGAAGACCATTTCAGGTGACTACCTCTTGAAGCTCATCAAGAGAAAGCCAAGAGTGTGCAAAGCAGTAATCAAAGCAAAAGGTGGCTACTTTGAAGAACCTAGAATATGACATATTTTCAGTTGTTTCACACTTTTTTGTTATGTATATAATTCCATATATAATTCCACGTGTTAATTCATAGTTTTGATTTGATGCCTTCAGTGTGAATCTACAATTTGCATAGTCATGAAAATAAAGAAAACTCTTTGAATGAGAAGGTGTGTCCAAACATTTGGTCTGTACTGTATATATATATATATATATATATATATATATATAATAACACCACAGCACTGATGGTAGTTGGTATATTAACACCGTGGTGGTGAAAATCTGCCACAGTCACCAATGATTTCTGAAGGATCAGTGAAGATTGGATTGTGGATTGGACTGTTGAAGCGGTGACGTGACCTTAAACATTAAAGGCAAACAAAATCCTTCTGTTGAATCTTACTGGAAATATTTGGAAGACATTGTCCTCTATTCAGGAGCACAGAAAAGCATTCCCTAAAGAAAAGCTTAACAATACCACCCATTCATAGATATGAGTTGGTCTTGGTCATAATGAAAGTTATGCTCTGCAAACATCCTGCAGGACTCTTATGTTGCCAAGATCAATCTGAAGGAGCAGGTGTTAATAGATATCAAGAATTTCCCCTCGATCTGGAAAGCCCAACGAAAAAAAAGGTGAAGGACTTTGCCTGGAACATGAGGCTGGGAGTGGATTTTTGAATCAGATGGAGCAGATTTCAGTCTGTGGACTCCCAAAGGATGATCCCGATATAAGTGAACTCTACTGGGGTCCGTGGGACAGAGTGCTGGGATATTTTAAGATGAACACTAGGAGCGGCATCCAGCACTGCAGTGTTGTAAACATCGACAGCTGAGCCTGTCCTTGTGAAATGAGCTGGCACCAAATTACTCATCACATCTTCTCCTGCTTACTACGTGGGTGTTTCACCCTCAGTAGAAAGATAGACCGGACCGAAAGGGCACTTTTGTATCTGGGTTTAAAGGGGCAGGGGCTTGAGCCCCCCTAACTCTTACACAGCAGTAAAAAATAACATCTGTCCTACGATTTCTCTGATATCATATTTACTGCACACAGAGGAGGCTAAACAGCTAATTCTAGTGGGCGTTAGGAAGGGCAAATGGCAGCCAGTGGGCACTGAATTAAATCAACGCATTGTTTGTTGAGCTCCTGATCCTTCAACAAGACTCAAAATAGAAGTGACAGGAAACTGTATTCTTTCCTTTCTTCCGCATGTGTGTGAGGTAGGCATCATTCTGTAAACACGAAGACGTGGCTGTAGAAGTTGCCACATGTTACAACATGCAATACATAGTGAAATCCCAAACTAAATGTGCCAAGAAGAATGTAAGCAGATCAGACTGTGGCTCAAAGGAAATCATAAATCGAAAAATTATTTGACATTATAAATATATATGTATCTTTTTTATACAACTATACATATCAGGGCTTGCAAAAAAAAAAAAAAAAAAAATCCCTGGTAGCTCTTCGTGCAGCCATTTGTCAGATTATATATATATATATATATATATATATATATATATATTTATATATATATATATATATATATATATATATATATATATATATATATATATATATATATGACTTGAACAAGTACATTTAAAGACTATGGAAATGAATACACCAATCTTCAAATCTTCTATATCTAAGCAATGTCAGCTGACAAACACGTTTAGAAACTTGAGAAGTGGTCTATCCCGTATGCTCTGGACCCTAAACAACAACGCTGACCCAGCAGAGTGCAGGCACAGATAGGACAGTGACAGACCTGACTCATGGCATTGAGATCTGCTGCTCACTCATTGGTGCGACACGTTGAATTGCTCAAACTTGATAAACCCACACATTCTGATGAGTTCATCCCATGCTGTGTGCAGCCATGCAAGACAGATCAAACGGTACACAAATTACCAAACAGTGAGAGGTGTGTATTGTAAAGACATGTATGTGAGTAAAATGAGTATTACACAATTTAGCCTGCGACAGTGTCTTGTGTGTGTGTGTGTGTGTGTGTTTGTCATGTTTTCGCTGCAGTAAGTCTAAATTTGAGTACAGAAAGAAAGCTTTGTGCCCTTAAATGCAGTTATTAGTGAAGATATTAGTCCAATGTTTCACCAGGAACTTGGAAACATCGGTGATGTCTTGTGAAACAGTTTTGGTGGTTAGATATTTGTCTGTGTGTGTGTGATATGGCTATAGAGCAGCATGTTCAGTAAGACTATAAACATTACGTAAATTATGACCATTTTCTTTTTTAGAAGAATTATTCCTTGAAAAGGTGTCTTTGGTTTTAAAGTCACTGGTGCAGCAAGCCTCGTAGTTTCATTTATCAGTGTGTTTTTACTCTCATTTGAAAACATAATGTCACTTTAAATACAGGCCTCTGTGTTTGAATCTAAAATACGCGTCTCTGCCAGTGCCTCTGTTTTGACAATAAAGCACCAAACCCGTATTTACCAACTCCGTAATATATGGGTTGACACGACAGAGATGTCAGTTTCCTGGAACGAGTGGCTTTTTGCGAACATTTTAAGGTCTACGTAATATATTTGTTATCAAAGCTGTGGTGTATTTTTGGTACAGAAAACTCCTCTGACATAAATTTGACTAAATATTTTGCTTGGGTCAGCACCAGGGTTTGGCCGTTCGGAGAGTTTGACCTTAGAATCAGTGTTTCCAGGGCGTGTTGTTTTTGGTTTGTGTTTTCTGAACGCTTCACTGTTGAAGGAATTCCCTCGGATCGACCAGGGAATTTTTAGGGATTGTCAGCGGGCTGAACCTCCGTGCGTGCTGTCCAATCGCCTTCTTGGTTTTCCCCTAAAAACAACAGATAACCTTTCTGATTGTATATCCTAAGACCCCTTCAGCCACATTCCCCTCCAAACTTACAAAGCAAATCAGTGCTTCAAGAATTCCCCTATGCAAAAATACATACTGCACAAAGACAATAAAAACAAAGAAATATTAGCTAATCTATGACAGATTTACATTACTAAATGTGTTGATGAGGATTTAGTGGTTTATCTTGGTTCATCTTTAGATCACTGAGAAAAAAGCAGGAAAATGTATTGCTCATCACAGGAAACCACGTTTTTAAAACACCTGTACAGTCACTGTGACGAGACTAAGACTCCTCTGAAACATTTTACTCTGAAGGCATTTAATACGTTTAAAGGAGTTTACAGTATGACCAAAACACAGTGCCTAAGAAATAAAGATGCACACACTTCAGCAGCCGAACTGCCTTTGGACTGTAGAAACACACCCTTCCTAAGTCTTAAACACTGCAATCATTCATATGCACTGTGAACCAATGAGTAATGCATGCTAAGAAAACCCTTGCCAACTTGTCATTAAGCAAATGCTTATTATCACAAGCAATTTACTACAGTAATGGCATGGGCAGTCTTTCTGAAATACCTTTGTGTGTTTGTGCCTGGGAAAGAGAATTTCAGTAATTCAGTCATTTCAGTTCACGCACAGCCCTTGCACGGGAACAGACCCTAGCGAAGAGACATCGTGATATGAACAAACTCATTTATTTTTAAACTGAAATCTCACCGATTCGTATTTCAATAACACATAGAAGGCTTCCTTTTTTAAAATTAAGATTTTCTGAGCAGTATGGTTTTAATTTACTTAGAAATTCCCCACTGAGTCACGTACTGAATATAAAACAGAAACTTCAAATGGGGAAGTGATGTCACTCACAGTGACGTCCTGATTAGACCCACATGTGTGTTTAGCTCATGGGGTCACAGTGAAGCAAGGCTCAGCGTACCTATAAACCAGCTAGCTTACAGCATGTTCATATAATTAGTTATCAGTACTGTATTTATGGAGATTTAAGGGAAGACATAGGCTGCTCAGGTCACTTTTCTTTTCCCTATGCCAACAAAATAGCCTGGTTGTTCTGGTTGTGAAGAAGAGTTCTAATAATTTGCTGATTTTTTATATATATAAAGTTTTCACATTCGGAAATAAACTGTGTTTTTGTTAAGAATTGGTTGTATGGTTTACACTCGCATAAGCTGAAGACTGTATTCGTAATACTTCAGGGTAAAAAAGTGTGTTAATTATATGCAGTGCAGGTCATCCTGTCAATGTGTTTTGCCATGTTGAAATGAAGTTACACCCATGGTGTTTCATCAAATGTCAAATAGAATCACACATATATAGATATGCTAGTAGTATGATGTCAACAGCAAAAAACACACAGTGAAACACACTTATTACCAGCAGAGGCAACAGTTGAATCAGTACCTGTAGCAGAAGCAGAACAAGTCTGAAGCCAGAAGGTGGTGGAGAGATTATTTTTTATCAGACACATAAGGGAATGCATTATTGTGTAGACCGCTCTCTTAAAGTATTAGTTTAGTTTACATAAAACTCAACAAAAGGCTGTGCATTGTGTAACAAGCTAATGAATGTAGCCTTGATGTATCCTGAAGTAATTTTTTGGGGGGAGGGGTGAAAATGCAGATCGACAGATCACAGACTCTTCTTCCTTGAGACGAAAAAGCCAAGCTAGATAAAACCAGCTCATTCCTTACGATGACGTTCCTAAAAATCAGCAGATTTAATCTGCATGACCTGTAGTGTAGTGTTGACTTACTGGATCTGTGAATTTAGCATATTTATGAACGTATAAATACTCCACAGCTGATATCCTAATAAATCAATAAATCACAGTAGTTTTGCTTTGACTGCTTAAAGCATTCAGATGAATGTACATCATCATTAGCACCTGCTCAGACAGATAAGAATCGCCAGTTGGCCATGAGAATGAAACTCCAATAAGATTAATATTAATAATGGGACTGAATAAATACCAGTGCAATCTCAGTGTTTTCCTCACAGACATTCCCCAGTGCTCTCAACCAAGTCCTTTTAAGGCATGCTGGGAGAAATCCTGGAAATGGCCAAGAGGCCCATCTCTGCAGTTTTACAGACACAATCATCTATTACTATAATAATTGAGCTTCAGTTTTCTTTCTGCAAAAAAGTACACAAAGCAACTGAGACCTTTATCAGACTAAACTGTAAGTGAAAGTTAAAAGAGTCTCAAGGAGGAAGACCTTCTGTAACAAAAATATGCAATGGGATGTGTATGATGGTAAAAATGAACAGATGGAGATGGCTTTGTGGCAATAGTGATGGGTTTACGGGAAGGTTCAGGTCAAGTCCATTCTGAACTAATAAAGGCAAGGCACACGACTTGTTCTTCAGGTACACACAGTCTCGAAATCTCACTCAAATGGTTTTCTTTCTTTTAAACAATACTTGATTTCTGAACAATGGTTCTGAGTGATATTTGAATTACGGTTGTGATGGTGAGGAAATTTTCCCACCAGTAAATCAATGCGTGACAAAACCGGTAATCACTGTGGGTGGGGAGGGGGATAGTTTTCCCTCTTTTCCTTCAGTTTTTTTTAAATAGCTTGTAAAACCTTGCTTTACTTTCAATTTCAAATTAGGGACAATTTGGTAGCAAAGTAGTTTGTTTTTAAGCCACGGTCACACTACACTTGAAACGGTCGTGATATGACATCATGCTCTGCAGAGTCTTTTAAAAACTTAAATTCAACACAAACAATAATAACACACCTAAAATGTAAAAACATATAATCTACTCTGCTTTCCTGCAGCACTGCGGTTTTAGATTTATATTCTTTTTTGCGGAAGCGGTTTTAGATGTATATTCTTCTTTGGGGAAGTCGTGGCCTAATGGTTAGAGGGTTGGACTCCCAATCGAAGGGTTGTGGGTTCTAGTCTCGGGCCGGACGGAATTGTGGGTGGGGGGAGTGCATGTACAGTTCTCTCTACACCTTCAATACCACGACTTAGGTGCCCTTGAGCAAGGCAACAAACCCCCAACTGCTCCCCGGGCGCTGCAGCATAAATGGCTGCCCACTGCTCCGGGTGTGTGCTCACAGTGTGTGTGTGTGTGTGTGTTCACTGCTCTGTGTGTGTGCATTTCGGATGGGTTAAATGCAGAGCACAAATTCTGAGTATGGTTCACCATACTTGGCTGAATGTCACTTTACTTTCTTTTTATTCAGATAGGAGGTCATGCTGTGACGTATTGATCTGCCGTTGGTCACACGGTGTCACGTGATGCGAATTCACAAACCAGAGTTCACCAAGTTTGAACTATGGAATGCAGCGGAATGCAACAAATTTTTGCACGGGACTGAGTTTTCTGTCTGATGCATTCACATGTGTATGCATTAAAGTCAATGGAAGAAAAAGTGTAATGTTTATTACTATAAAAAATAAAAACAACGGTGGGGGTGGTGCCGCGGTCGGCAAATCACATAACGGTGTTGCGGCTTCACACCGGTAAAACCACCGTCAACACCTTCTAGCGCATCAACCCTAATTTTAATGATATGAATGATATTTGATAATATGAGCTTGTGTAGATCGTATATACACAGAGTGAGCTAATTCCCAAGCATTAACAATTCACAAAGTAGAATTAATATAATAATGCATTAACTGACAGAAGAAAAACCATTGATACAGTAAAAAATGTTAATAATAATTAAAATAAAATAAAAAAAATAGTGAGAGTGAGAGCCTAAGCTTCTGACGAAGTATCGTCTGAGTGAGCACAGTCTGTGTGTGGAGACGGGCCGACACAAACAGAGCTGAAGAGCAAAAGAAGAGAGGGACTCATAGAGGACGAGCACACTACAGCAAATATAAACACATTAGACACATTCTACCCAAATAGTTCAAATTGTGCCACATAGACAAGCTCTGTATATTTTGGAAGGGAAAGAAAAGTATATCCACCTAGCAGCGCAGTGTGTATCCTCCTGCCACATTATGAGGGACAAAGGCTAAACCCCCTTTTTCTTTATCAGTGCTCTCTGTAAATATTTACCTTGTATTTGCTATTGTTTTTTGTTTGTTTGTTTTTGTGCATATGTGTTTTAGACAATATGGTCATGAATAAATTTTTTTTTTTTTTTTTACTATCTATATGCCAGTATAACTTGTTCGCTGTGTATTACTTTGGCAACATTGTGCTGTTCCAAAGCCATGCCAATAAAGCTCATTTGAGAGAGAGAGAGAGAGAGAGAGAGAGAGAGAGAGGGAGAGTTAGGAAACGTGTTCAGGCTGAAAAAAACCAATCTATAAATACATAGAGTGCCTAATACTTGAGGCCCAGGTTAAAGTACAATTATATTAACTCTTATTATGCATAACTAAAGAATGGGACCGAGTTGGGCAGTTTAACTCAATCTGAAGACTTTGTTCACAGTTACACAGTTACAAATGTCTGTGTATTTATCTGTGTGCAAACGTTACAACAGTAGTGCTATTCCTGATTTGTATCATTTAACTTGATACAGAGTTCAGAGTGAGAGTGACAGATGATGGCACGGATTTATTTTTGCTGGAAGTCTAACTGGACTGGGATTGGGAAACGCTGTTTTATGTAGTATAGTTTCAGACCAAAGTCAGACTATTCTGTTTTTGCTTCAAGTTTCAAAATGATACTGTCTAATTTAGATTAAAGACTGCTCATGCTGCATGTCATGTACACTGCATCTTTGGATGATGATTACAATGCAGTGGTTGCCTCTCATTTTAAATGGAAGAGCACAGACAAAGCCTTAGTTTGATTATCTGAAGAGATTTATTTTATTTGTGTAACTTTCTTCTTGTTTTAAAATTTCAAATAAGTTTTGTTATATTTAAATTTCACACAGAAACGTGCTGCAATAGCCTAATAAAAGGACACCTTCTCATTTACTGTATAATAACTTAAATTTCATTTTGTAAAAAAAAAAGTGAGAAAACCAAATCATCAAAGGTTTTCTCAAAAAGTCAAAATCGTGAATTGAATCATGAGCTGATTGAATCGTTACATCCCTATCAATCCCATTACAAAGTAAAGTTTTTAAAGGCTGTTTCAAAAGGGCCCCAAGATACCTAATTTTAGCCAAATTTTACAGCAGCAATGTATGCATCCTTGATCCATAAAACACATTAATGCATTGTAATGCAATCTTAATACTACTACTATTACTACTACTACTAATAATAAAAAAAAAAAAAAAAAAAAATTATGGATGGCAGACATGGAAAAATATATTTCATTTTAAAATTTCTTTTGATGTCAAAAGGGCAGCATCCTATGTCTTGCAACCTTAGATGTGAAGTATGCAGTCAAATAGCCAACTACAGGTTCGAAACGGTCTAATTTGTTTTTCAATTCCAATTTATTTTATTCATTTTTTGTTTACTGCAAACAACAAAATGTCCTATGTTAAAAATGTCTGTCTTGGTCATATTACAGCTGTGACACTGAGGGCACAGTTAACCATCAAACTAAATTACGAGCAGGACTGTGTTTATCTCTTTGTCCAATCTTTCCTGTTCCTCTCACACTGATCTTTTCCAGACCGCTCTTCTTTCCCTCTCTCACCCTTTCTTTCCTTTCCTCTCCTAAGGCCTCTTTTGGCTTAAACCTCTCCAAGTTTATTAAGCACAACATTTTTTTGTCAGAACATGACATCACTCTCAACCCTCTGGGCTCAGTTTCAGCATTAATTCCACGAATGCGTTAGAGATGTGATCATTGCTATGGAATACCACTGCAGCCGCTCCAGGGCTGAAACACGTCTACATGCTGAACTGAGATAGAAGTCTGTGGTCTTGAATACTCACTTGAGAGTGAAAAAAATCTAGTCTTCGCTAAGCTAGTAGAAGAACATGTTAATTCATTAGAACAAACTGATAGAAGAGTTTGGGCGAGTGTTCTAAGTGAACTGAGAAGGCATAACTCAACAAAAGAAAAAAATAAATAAATAGGCCTCACAAACCAACCTTCAACATTAGATGAAGAAAACATAAATTTTAAAATGTTAGTTTACACTCATGTTGTTCTAAACTTTATTAGATTTTTGAAACACAAATGAAGATATCAAATGGAACCTGATATGTTTATTTGCATATAAACAATTTAAGACAGAAATCCCTCAGGACAGGTTTCATTAAAAATATCTTAATTTGTGTTTTGAAGATGAAGGAAAGTCTTATGTGTTTGAAGCAACATGAGGGTAACAGAAGTTTTACTTTTGGATGGAAATACAGTTTGTTCGATGTTGTGTACACATAACAGTTGGTCATTCAGTCAACAAAACATTTAAGCGCTGGCTTTCAAAAAACGTTTCCAACAAACAAAATATTCTGGAAAATGTGGAAAAATTTTAATTGCATAAAATGAAATGTAGTGTCTACCTGACTGCGGCCTGTGGTGATGAGGTTGCATAAACGGCAACAATAAAACCTAGTGTTCTCTGCAAGGCAAAGAAGAAGCATGTGCACAACACATGAAGCTCATTTCTGCCTTTCATTTCTTCTCCTGAAAAAGTAAACCTTCAATTTCCATGATCTCATATCCACTTTAATTCCATTTTAATTAAATATGATGACGATGTTTGGCAGACAATGCATTGAGATTACTGGGAGACTGTTGCCAATCTCAATCCTTGGCAAGAGTTAAGAACATCTCACAGACTTATAAAGCGTAAAACGTGACATGCAGAGAGCGAAGACTAAACTGTCTATTTGCTTTGCTTTGAAGACATCAGTGTGCCGGTTTTTGACTCCAGTGTTCTGAAATGTGGAAACAATTTGAACGTTTCAGCAGATATTGTAAAGTTATTGTAAAGGTGCCATTGGCTGTGGAATATAAAACCCGCTATTTGTTTCCTATGGACATAGACGAACAAGGATCACATCTCCTCAGGGGAGAGGGGAGGATACAAGGACAGGTCAAAAGGTTGTGTGACAAAGACTGGCTGCTCTGCAGAGGAAACTGACAAAAACAGGAGCGCATCCTCTGAGTCCTTCTCGTCCACTGAGGGATTCCTGTTCCACAGCAGCTGACAGCCTGGTTGTCACACGTCCCTCTGAATCAAGGATTCCATGGCCAAATGCATCCTCCCAGACTTCCAAAAGGTGGAAACATTAGGCATCAAGGCTTCAGTTCCACTAAGCTGCAGACTACCAGATTAAACTGTGGATTCTTGTTGTTACATAACAAAACTCTTGAGAATGTGCCAACACAAAAGTCTGAAAGTCTTCTGAGGAGACACAGTCACTTTATATGATGGACAGATTTAATCACATACACACTGATCAACACACAGATAGAGTACAGCAAATATGATAAAGCTCAGTTGTGCTTGCATGATGCACAAGAACCTGTGAGGTTTGTTTTTGTGCATCAAGCAATTACGGTTGAGCTACCAGTTTAATGTGCTCCGTGTCAGTAATGCGCAGGTTGATCCAAAATGAGCGGGTACCTGCGGTCACCCGCGGTTGCCCGCGGTTACGAGTCATCCAAAAATATTTTTAATGATATTCGGGTCGCGGTCGGTTGGGCCGTTTGAAATATAGATGCCAATTAAACCTTTGTAATTAATATAGTACTAGACACAATTTTTAAATAACATAGGCCTACACTTTATTGGCTGAATAACTGGCGCGAATGACGCACAAGCTCAGTTTGCACGTAGAGATGAAAGCGGCACGAGAAAAGGTGAAGACCTGATTTTGGTAAAACATGATTTTAACGACTACATTAAGTTTTGTTTCATAGAAAACTCTTATTAACCCTCTGGAGTCGATTAACGCATATACGCGTCATGAGTCATTTTCTCCTGATAACCCCGAAAAGAACTTAAATTACACTTTCAGTTTTGATCGTACAGATAGCCAAAGAGTAATACATCAATCGAATCTGTAAAGGGTCTACTTTTTCTGAATACAGACATAATAACAACAGAACTTTGGGCACTTATAAAATAAAGATAACAAACAAGGTGTGCTGTCTGCGCTGATCGTAATTTACAAACACGTCATTAAAATGAACTGTAACTCCGTGAATACTCAACGAAGAGACATGAGAGAGATATCTATAGAAAGCTTGACATGTCTGCTTTTAAACTAAACAAGTGCTGCCAAAACAGATATTCTGTGATAAAGTAATCCATATGAAAACAACGCGATGTCTAGATTTTCACGTCTCCCTTCATTGTATTTACTGTGACCACGCCCCCGTGCTGAACGCGCTATTCAGATTCAAACTCAAGCGCGCGGCTTGAATACGCACACACAGAAGAAAAAGCAGCGAGACTGTTCAAGTTTTTTTATTTTACTGTTTGCTTCACGATGAGAGCAATAAGACATAATGAACCCCGAAAAGATGTGATGTGGTTGATGATTTGAGAAATGGATTTCCTCAAAAAAAAAGGATGAAGTGCTTTATTCAGCAGAGATCATAAACATGAGTATGTCTCTTTGTATTTATGTACCTATATACTTGTAGTACTAGTTTTCGCATAACCTGTAAACATTTTACTAGTTAGACTTTTTCCAAACTATAATTCCTGACTAAATGTATAATCAGATTGTTAAGATAAAGATTTTCGTTTTCTATAAATTGTATCTTAATTTTGATCAATGTTTTATCAAACAATTGCCCGTATTTTATAAATAAGAAGCAAATATATAACAGACAATGTAATGAGGCGCCGACAGGATCACTTGCATGGAGGGCGCCGAAACTCAGCGTGTGCATCACAGATTTGAGAAATATAAGGCTATATATTACAGAAAGCTTGAAATGTCTACTTTTAAAAGAAAATATTAAAATAAATAGGCTACTCTCTGATTATGTAATCCATAATGTGTATTTCTCTCTGGCGTTCATTGCAACTTAATATTTGCAGCGACACAGAAAACACCAGTTTATTACTAAACAATTAAATGTCTCCTTGGATATTTTGGAACCAGCAGGCCATTCTGGGTTGAGCGAGACCCCACGGAATGAGCGAACTTGGAGCGTAATATATGGAGAAATGTGCAAACCCGAACCTCATGTCTGCTGAACAGAAACATAAAAATAGACATAGGCAGACTAGACTATTTTAGAACAAATGATGAGCTTATTGACGATTTTTTTTTTTTTTTTTTTTTTATAATTCTTGACAAAATTAGAATATATTAAGGATTTTTTTTTTTTTTTTTTTTTTGCCTAGTTCCTACGTCTATGGCCCAATGACAATATGATGAGCATTTACTACACTTTAAAAATGCGGGTCAGGAAGCGGGTCGGGTACAATATTTTCTTTTCCTTTTTTTGCAGTCCGAGTTGCGGGCGGGTTAGATGAAAATGACGGTCGGGTGCGGGTTATTAATACATTGACCCGCGCATCACTGCTCCATGTTAAAAAATATATATAAATAAAAATGTCCATTACATAAAGTGATCGTGTCTCTTCAGATCAGTCTCTTAATCAGTCTTTGATTAAACTGCTTGATTCATACTTAGAGTACTATTTTTTTTTACAATGTCTTTATTGGTTATTTTAAGTATATATTGTATCATTTGTGTTTTTAAGATCTGATTGCAATTTTATTAACTATTCCTTTATAAACAAGTTCTGCATCTTTTGCTGCCAATAAGTATTGCACTAAAGAAGAGATGAAGATTAAAAGCTTAGTGGTCATTATTATCAATGCCATTTATCAAACAAACAACAAGTATGAATTTCAGCAAACAAAAGACAAAAAGTGATTTGGTTGATTTCAAAACACAAGAAAAACAAGCACAGGCGGAAGAACTGGACTCTTTCTTGGTTATTTGCCTCGGGGACACGGCCAATTTTCCTCAAGATGAAACCTGAAAGTCACTTGATAGGCTCCTGTCTATTGTGAAACTCTTTATGAAAGGGCGTGTAGGGCATTTTTTTTTAAGTTTAATGTTTAAATGCCCATCTGTGTCCAAATTTTTGCTGTAAACAGTTCCTAGGTCACTGCACAGAATCAAGTAAGCAGTAACCACTGGGACAAAGCCAGTCACTAAAACATTAAGGAATGCTTTGGACACTGCCTGTTTTAAAAAGTCAAATGTCAGTGAAAAGTCAATTGAAGCATGCATGCATGCCAAGTAAAACTCTGCTAACATGGTGACCAATTGTTTGTGTTCTACTCTGTTTTGCCAAAATTCTTGTTATGTTATTTTCTTGCCAACAAACTTAAAAAAACAATCAAATGTCAATTGTTTCTAAGGCCAATAAAGTGACCAACACTTACACTTGTTTCACACATAATCCGTCTGCAGTTCATATGCGTTGCGTATTTTTTTACGCACCCCATGTTAACGGATTCCAGCGTTCACACTGCACGCGGCCGCAGTCCATCAGTGGGTTCCAGGAGCGGTGTGTCTGCAGCAGTGCAGCGATCGTTCACGTACCGAGACTATTTTTGCTGTGCTGCACACGCTGAATTAAAGTGACAGCGCTTTGTTCGTTTAAAAATCAACATGGATTGACACGAAAATGCAGTAATTTCACAATAAATGTATACTAATTAAACCCTGCTGTGTTTCACATGCAACACGTGGGTTTTTGGCTAGGTTTAAAACAAGAAAAAGAGCACCTTTAGATAAACGAGGCAACATACCCGTGGGATTGCTTGTAATAAAGATTTAAACGGAAAAAGCATGAGACAAGAGTCGACTGTTTCTGTCAGTGGTGTTTTAAAGGGGGGTGAAATGCTCGTTTTCACTCTATATCCTGTTAATCTTGAGTACCTATAGAGTAGTACTGCATCCTTCATAACTCGACGCTCTCGCTCTGATCAGTGAATGCCTGTTGTGCCTGTTGTGAATGCTGTGCTCTACGGGAACGCGCGCTCTTCTGGGAGAAGTGCCCTTAGGACCCATATAAGGAAATTCCGCTCCATCTAACGTCACACAGAGCCATACTCGAAAAAAACTTTCCGAAACTTGTGACAAACTTCAAACGTACAACTTAATTTTTGAAACTTTGTCCATGTTTAGCATGGGAATCCAACTCTTTAACAGTGTAAAAAACTCAGTATGCATGAAATAGCATTTCACCCCCCCCTTTAAGTTTAATATTTGCGTTATTCTAACATGATAAGTAGGCTAAATGTTGTGTTTAAATGTTTTGCCGCTTGCTTGAGTAGCTTATTATGCAAACCTAGAAGTCAAATGCATGAATAATACGCTGTTTATATTTATTGAGTTTAAACTAATGTCTATGATTATGAAAGATTGTTACTGTTCTATGATAAAAGGGTCACAATGCTAAAAAGTTTTTTGTTTTTTTTTGTTACATGATTTGAAATGTAAATAATGAACAAATGTTGTGTTTGTGGCCTAAACAGCCGTGGATAGGTAGCGGACTGTAAACGTGTCCTTTGCGAAACCACAATGAGTCCGTGCTGCTTCTGCACCAAATACGTAACGCACACGGACTGCATACGCACCGGAGACGGAGTATGTGTGAAACAGCCCTTATACTGAAATGCTTAATTAATAATTCTGAATTATGACAATAGCAGTTGTCTATCTGAAGGATGCATGCTCCACTGCTGATAAGAGAGCTGTGTTGAGATAATTTAGGTCATCTGGAAGCGTGTCTAATTTGCAGTGCTCAAGGTAAGTGGCCAACCAAAGGTGTTAACTAAATGTTCTTTCACACAAGAGGTGTTTGTGGTCCGTAAGCGACCCACCCTAAATAATAAACATCTATCAACAACATACATTATGCATCTTTGGCATACTCCCAGGCAGATTTATGACGAAACAATGGATATATTTTTGTTTTAATTTAAGTATTCCTTTGAGTCCTTTCATCCTGATTTATTTACTTTGTTACAAAAGTAGTCATAGTGATATTCACATAATGATGTAAAACCAATGGCTTTCAAAAGAAAACAAAACCAAAAAACTAAATATCAGAAAGGTTTTTAATGTTTAATTAAGTTTAATTTAATTAAGTTTCTTATGCCCATCAAGGCTGCGTTTATTTGGTGAAAAATACAGATTTTTTATATTTCTTTTGAAATATTATTACAAATGGTAAATAATGGTTTTCTATTTCAATATACATTAAAATGTAATTTATTTATGTGATGCAAAGCTGTATTTTCAGCATCATTACTCCTTACGTCGACGCAAAATATGAGCATCGATTCGTCGACCTGTTTTTATTTCTCTAAAAAACGTTTACCTTATGTGCGCTGAATATCCGCGATGGCCGGATCAACATTCTGTCCAACGTTATATAACCAATCCAGGGGTTTTTCTGCATTGATCTTTTTTTTTGGGCGGCTGTCAAAGCCTTATTTGACCGGTGAGTGATGTAGAATAGAATGACTGCTGCGCCTGATAGGGCACGTACGAGAGAGAGACCCGGCTGCGCGTGCACACTCATAGTCTTCAAACAACACGAGCGCTTCTTGCTCTCTCTCTCCCTTGTGCATATTAATCAAAATCATTAAACAATATTGAAAAAGGGCAAAACACCAAAGTTTCACGCGCGCACTCACAGTCTTCAAACAACATGAGCGCTTCTTGCTCTCTGTCTCCCTTGTGCATATTAATCAAAATCATTAAACACGATAGAAAAAGGGCGAAACACCAAAGTTTCACGCGCACTCACGCACTCAAAGTCTTCAAACTACACAAGCGCTGTCTTGCTCTCTCTCTCTCTCTCTCTCTCTCTCTCTCTCCCTCGTGCATATTAACCAAAATCATTAGACACGATAGTAAAAGGGCGGAACGCCAAAGTTTCACGTGGAGCATTCAGAGATTTTTTTTTTCTCCATGACAGGCTTTCCCACTGTAAATTTTGTTTTCGGAAAAGCACTCTCTGTATTAGCTTAAAGCCCTCAAGTTTACATTGGTAACTGTATTCTTTCAATTCCTCTAAACAAGTATTTTGGGTGACCTTTTTTATTGAATGCTAGACATCAAATTGCTGTTATTTTCATCTGAAAGAAGAACTTTTTTTCAGTAAGCTAGGCCCTATGTGTTCAGTAAGCTTGTTTCAGTAAGCTATGTGTTTTCAAGGCTTCAAGGTTTTATTGAATGCTATCTCTATACAAGTGCAAAGTAATGCATTCTTAGTTTTAAGAGCATTAAACATATATTGCAATGTTAAGGAATTCATGTTTTATATATATATATATATATATATATATATATATATATATATATATATATTTATTTTTTATAAATCCTGTTCTTTCTAACATTTTATTTATTAAAGAATCCAGAAAAAAGTAATTACAAGTCCCCCAAAAATATTTGGCAGCACAACTGTTGCCAATATAGATCATTCTAATAATAAAGCAGCATATTAAAATAATTTCTGAAGGATCAGGTGACACTTAAAGGGGTCCTTTTAAGCTTTTTCACTTTTTGAATTTTAGCCAGTGTGTAGTGTGTAAGTTTGGGCATAAAAAAAGAGCTACAAAGTAACAAATCTCAAAGTCCACTCCAGAGAGAGATATTTTATTTTAAAAACAATCTCTTTTCAAGAACTACAACAAACGGCTCGTTTAGACTACATCAATGTCGTGTTGTCACGATACCAAAATTATTGTTTCGATACCGATACCTAGACAAGAATTTCGATTTCGATACTTTTCCTGTAAAGGGAAAATACATTCTCAAATATCATTGATGTGCTTTATTTTAAAACCGGGACAACATTCTAATCCTATAACACACTAATAAATGAACATATGAACAGCAGATATATTAAACATTTGAACAAAATATGAAATATCAAAATATAAAAAAAATAAAATAGAGCAATGACATTCAAGGTAAAGAAAAAATACATTTAGCAGCATTATCTCAGTTATCATTAGAAACATAAGAGTAATACATTTATCTTGATTCTGAACTTTGAATAAAAAATATGAACAGCGATTATATTAAACAATGTTTCTGAACTCGGAAAATTAAATGTCAAAAGATAAATAATATCAATTTAAGCAATGGCATTAAAGTAAAAAAAAAGCAAATAAAATTTAGCAGCAATATCTCAGATATTGTAACTTATTCTGAATTTCTGTCAGTTGTGCAACCTTTTCTTTCAGAGGAGACAACTCAGCCAGTGAGCTTTAATGAGTGTCATCTTTATTGTATCACTTGTGCTCGCACGTGCAGCCTAGTGATGCGCGGGTCGGGTTTTTTTTTTTTCAACCCGTGGGTCCCGCGTTTATAAAATAATTTGGCCCGCCGCAGCCCGCGAATAAAGTAACATTTCTTTACCCATCCCGACCCACGCATCGGGGACATCACGGAAGATACGTTGCTACTAGATTCATATTTCTCGTTCACTGAAGCTCCTCCCTCCACAGCAGTGCGCGAGCGGACTCAGCGGAGAAGCGCGAGCTCGGCGCTATTAGCAGCGCATGCACAGCTCGTGAACAGCTCTGTGTACTGTTTCATCCTGTCAGAGTTACTCAAGATGTGACGGAGCATGTGATTTGTTGAATGTAGTGAATGAATCCGCCCTTCACTGAACGAGATCGAGAGATCTTCTAATTTGTGAATGAATTGAACTGATACATCTCGTTTATGAACGAAATGAATGAGTATACAGGGTCAGTGAGCCAAGCATGTAAATCTCGATCAGCATTCAGCAGATACAAAGCGCAGTTATAGGTGCTGTGCAGATACGCTCGTTTTCATATTTAGCATACAGAACATAACTCCACGTTTAATCCCCGATTAATGTGAATATTATATATGAACTGTCTGACCAAAAAATTAAAATGTTAATTATGCAAGAAAACCTCGTGCTTTGTTCATCTGAACAACTTTTTGAAACTATTTAATGCGATTATGCACACATTTTAGTAAAGCCAAAACAGTTTAGTAAAGCCACTAATGCAGGCATCTCGCTCGTTGTAGTGTTTTTTTGCTGCGTGTATAAGGAGAAAAAACACAGACGTCCATAGGGAGGCACTGGAAGCGTGCTTTGCACACACCAACATGAAATACCTCTCTTACAAATCTGGAACGCAGTCATTCTTTGAAGTATCGATAATAAATTTAGGTATCGTGACGTTTTTAATTTCCGAGAATCGCGATACTTTAGAAGTATTGGTGCACCGTGCAACACTACAGCAATGTCTTCCAGGTTTTGTGATGTCACAAAGCGGCCCATTAGAATATCATTAAAATAATTACATCCTACGGAAATTCGCATGGTTGGGGGTAGGGCTGCACGTTTTCAAGTTTTTCATTAACCGTTAACCGATGCCCTTAGCGGTTAATAATCGGTTAACCATAGTGTGCGCCAGGGTTTCCGTTGTCCGGTAATTTCCAGACATTGGCCAAAAAAAAAAGAAAGAAATGTCCGACAAAATTTAATCTCTCCGGTCAAATTGTCCTATTAAAACTACCTAATAATCCCGCCCACTAACACAATCTGTATTTGAGAATAAGCCTAAAATGTATAAAGCAAATATACACCGACCTTTGGCTATGTTATAAAGGAACAGGCTCTAGTAATGGTTATGTAACTTTCCGTGTTTAGGCGAAGGTAAGAAGCAGGCTCCGCGGCCGCCTCGCTAAGTCTATGACTATGATATGTTTGACAGGTACAATATTTGAAAATCGATGATTATTTTTTTAAATTACATTTATATCTGAATTTATGTCAACCTATAGACTTTCAAATATCAAAATGTCATGAATTAATATGTATTTGTGTACAAAATGACATATAAACATATTTTCCTATTATATTTTGCCTGGAAACGCTTCCAACAAGGCGTCAGTTCTATTTCTAGCATGCACGCGTCGAGCCGCGCCTGAGCCGCGCATCTCACGCAGGCAGTCGGCAAGCTCTAACCTGTTAACATGGGAGCTGAATTAAAAACAGACACGCCACGCAGCTGAGATCCTTTCGCTCATCGCCATGCATCCAGTGAGTCCTGACCGGCCTAATGATGCCCGGGTGTTGGCTGTTGAGATTACAACAACGAGGTTGTACTTGAAGTATATCTAAGCACTGTATTGCAATACTTGCATTGTGCCCCTTCACTCTCAATTTTAAAGTGCTCCAACGCTGTACTTTTTTTTTGCCCGCTTCATATTAGAAAAATGACTTCTTCTTGTGGAAATTACAAATGTCTGGGAGCGCTCTGGCGGTCTCTGGTGGTGCAAAAAATGTATTACAACTAAATTCAATGCACGCCATTGACGTCACTTAACCGAGCAAAATGTTTCACTCGGTTACGCAATTTTTAACGGTTAATCGGTTAACCGGTTAACCATGGAAACCCTTAGTTGGGGGGTGGGAGGGGCAAGGTCTTGGTAAGTCTCGTGCAGTCAGACTTTCCGACTGATGGCTGAAGTTCTGAAATCCATCGCAGCTTTTATTGGCCAAGACCCGCCCATGAGAACATTTGACTGACAGGTTTCAGGGCGTGGACATGTCACCACAATAACAGACCAATGTGTAAAACTCTCAGATGTATTTTAAAGATGTAAACACAATGGCTTTCTTCAAAGGGGGTTTGGCGTCACGTTATCTTTGTTTCCAGATGGAACGTTAAAGAACGCAACACACATGTCTACCGGCATGACGTCTGACGCTGAGACTAGGTCGTGGTAAGAACGCTTGGTTGAGTGCATCAGACAAGAAAACGACGAAGAAGAAATGCTGCTGTAGCGTCAAGTTTTTGCAAGTTATTACACATGCACCTGAATAATTATGCATGTAAATATGTTACAATTATGATTTTTTTTATAATAAATTGCTGACAGTACAGTACTGAACAATGGAGTAATCTGCAGAATTTACACTTCAATTATGAGACTACGGTGTTTCCCATACATCGGATGCGGGTGTTTTTATTCACTGTATTTCTTGAGGAAACTGACTGCCTTCAAAAATTTGATGTCATTTTCATTTTATCTTGCATGTAATGTCTGATAAAGCAGCGTTTGTGAGCGGAGCGCTGCTTTGTGTACAGCCATTATCGGGAAAACCTCGATCTCGACCGCTCCAACAGCGCCTCCTGATGGCAGAGAATGAATTTGCATATATATATGCCATCACAAATAGAGTGCAAGTCTGTGAGAAACACTGGAGTATGGTGTAAATAAATCCAACTGTATAACAGTTTCACTGCAATTCATGGTATAATGTTAGAATTAAAACAACAGTAGACATAATACATATGCACCTATCTGTACATAGTAAAAGCAGTTATTTTAAGCGGTTGTTGACATCCTATCTAAAACAATTTAACCAACAAAAACATTAACGTCTCCACTGTAATGTCTTGCAATATCCATGCGTGCAAAGGTTCTGCACAATCCTACTGCTCAATATTCTCGGGGACTGAATCCGGATCAAATTGATATGGCAATATTGATGCCATCCTTAACTATACTTAACTATATATACTGTAGCAGCAGACAGAACTTGCTGCTTTGGCAAGGGGCGGTGCAGTACTGAAACACTGACTGAGCTGTTTGCCAATCACAACGCACTGGGACAGCTAACCAATCACATTGCATTTAGTTTTTTGAAAGGAGGGCCTTCATCAAACCCGGAACTAATGGAGCCATTTGTGCCTGGCTGGGGAGAACATTGTAATAATGTAAATTATGTAAAAATTCAGGAAATTCAACTTTGCATCACAGAAATAAATTATATTCTAAAGGATCTTAAACTAGAAACCATTATTTTATATTGTAATACAATTTTGCAACATTACTGTGTTTTTAGTTTTTTATTTCTGTTTTTTTTTTATCAAATAAATGCAGCCTTGATGACTAAAAGTGACTACTTTACAAAACATTACAAGTCTTACTGATCACAAACTTGTGAACGGCAGTATACATCACTAAAGTCAAGTGTGGACTCTGAAGAGGATATTGAGTTATTTGGGATATGGTCTAAAACTTCAATTGTTTCCACTTACTAGTGATCCCAACAGTGCAGCTCAGATAAAAAAAAAAAAAACCATGAACAGAGATCTTCAACGCTCAAACTGGCTTCTTTTCAGATTACTGGCTGCTACAGTACTGACATACATGTATCAGACATATACACCTCCATTCAAACTCCAAATATTTCATTTCTATTGTTGAAAGAATCCAGCAGGTATGTTTAGCTGTTAAAGGTGGCTAGTTTGGCAAGTCAAAAACATTGTATTATTATTTCATTTATATTATTTTATTATTTTTTAATTAAAATTTCTTTTTTTAAATTGTTTTAATTTAATGTCATGCTTTCATTTCAAAGTACATTAAGATATTACAAAAAATAAATTTCTTTATAAATTTGATTGAAAAAAAGACAATTGTGACAAATCACATATCAAAATAAAAACGATGATGATGATGATATTATTATTATTATTATTATTATTATTATTATCATTAAGTATTAATATTAATGCAGCATTACCTACAAAAATTACAATGGACATACTGCAAAATGGCAAGAGGAAGTCATTTATCTGTCTGTCGTATAAAGTGTGGTGTGCATTCCAAACTGATTGAACAGACCGACTGAATTCAGAACTAGGTACAATTACCTTTTAGAATTGTAGTAAAAAAATAAAATAAAATAAAAAAACACCTTGGACACAAAGGATAAAGTTTTTACTTGTTTTTCTTATTCCTGCAGGAATACCATGAATTAACTAAGTCATCCTAAGGGCCTGCCAATGGTCAGTTCATTACTTATGTATGTTATTATTTGTTGTTGTTGCTTTATGTTTACTATGTTTTATGCCAAGTAAAACTATGCTAATCAATCCATGATTATTATGTGGGCAGCGGTTATGTGGGCTGTACCATTAGCCTGATGTCCTGCAATCTTAATTTAGCATTATCTAGAAGTTGTGACACTATAAGTGCATCACACACACACACACACACACAAGACTGAAAAAAAGAGGAACCAACCACAAAATCTAAAAAAAAACATTTAGCCAAAACTTTTGCTCATCCATTTTTATTTGCACAAAAATGTCCTGCTATCAGAACAAACGCTCATATTAAAGATAACTCGACCCAGACACTGCAGATCCCAATAATTCAAACATATCCAAAAAAGGTCTGAACATCCAAGGTGCAATACGCAAGCTTTATTTTTAGCCAATTTGTTCTGCCCAGTCCTGAACGCTAGGAAAAAGGCAGACTGTAATAAATGCATAATAGGAAGGGCCATGAGATGTTTACAATAAAACCTTACACGTGGAGGTGAAAGGGTGGGTCACATGACAGAGGTGATAAGCCACAAGTGACTGAACTGAGAAAATTGTGGCCTTTCAAAATAACTTAGATAAGTGTTGCAGAAATCCCTAATGTGCACACACTAAAAAGCAGACTTGTAGGACACCCGATGATTTGCACACAGACCATGTACAGTAAATAACCCCAAAACTGGATGATGTCAGCAAAAGTTATGCCACGCAAGCTCATTTTCTCAGCGCTCCACTAAATGAATCATGTTACTCTTGAGACCAGCTAAACTACTCCAGCAAGGTCTCGAGTAAAGGTGCAAATAGGAATGACATAGTGACCTTGGCTAAATTACAAGATCTGTTTGACTGATTTGAGCTGCTGATATCATCTGACATGTGCATAGTTTGGATCACATGTTGCCTGAATGGCAAGCTATATCTTCATTGTAAACACAATTATTTACACATGAAGTTTAAAAGCAGTGATAAAATGTCCAAGCACTTACGTTTTGTGGCATTGATGAGATTCTTTCCATCTTTATACAGCTCTTTGATAAACCTGCCGGTTTTGTCCAGCTCAGCTTCATGAGCTTTGATTTTCTCCCTGAAGGCAGGACTGTCCAGGTAACACTCACTGAACTCCAACGGGTGTAAACCCATTTTTTTTTTTTTACTGGACTCAGCTGACTTAGTTTACAGTTTAAGTTAAATCGTTTAAACCCCGTGAGAAAGCGACCAGCGAATGAATAAAAACCGGTCGAATAACGAAATGCTATTTAAAAGGGAACGGAAAGCTGCGCTAAAAAGCCTTTATAAACGCGTCCTCGAATATTTTTGGAAGACCAAACGCGTCGGGTGTTCTCTCGGGAATAAAACTCTTTCCAAGTAAACGTGACCCTGGGTAATGTTATATTAAGTATGTTCCAGGTTTAAACTCTCGCAAGATATGATAAAACAGCTCTACTCTACACGGATATCTATTGAAATAAAGGTAATAACGTCCAGTCAGGGCTTTGGTCCGACTCCGCGAATGACAGTCGACTCGAGCGAGTCCCCTCCCGCGTGCAGGGACTCTCACGTCATCACGCCTTGGCTCTGGAAAACCGGGATATTTGAGTGAATAACGGGCTGCGGGCAGTGTCGTTATGGAAATTTACGTCTTTTCCATCTGAATAAAATCATTCGACATACGTCTTAATTGTTTTGTGTCTCGATAAACTCCGTAAATGTGCTAATACTTATGGGTTGTCAAATCTCATGTGTTTAAATCTCATGTGGAACTCTAAAATAGCGGAAGTTGTTTCCGTCCGCCTGATTCTGCAGAGCGGACCTGCAGGACAGGAGCAGAGCTGCTCTGTCTGAACTAGCTCATAAATATAGAGAAAAAAAACTGTATATATAAATATATTTAAAAAAATTACATTGCAGTTTTTGGTTTAATGACAGCAGTAGGCTGGAGTCTTCAGGGAAATTGATAAAAAAAAAAAATCCAGTTCAGCGATTCAGCTAGCAAACCTGAGGCAGGTAACTCAAACAACCATAAATCCAAAAACCAAATAATTCAGAAATTGTTAAAATAAATAATAAATTAAGCATATTTAATAACAGCTTTTAATTACGTAGGTTTCGTATTTCTGTTTAGGAAAACTATACAATGTTCAGATGTTATAATGATATATGGAAACGTAATGGAAACGTTTTTTTTTTTAATTTTATGTACTGTACGTAACAGCTTTGGAGGATTAAATATTGCTTTGTAATTAGTCATTCTATACATGATTACCATTACATGAGTAAATAGAGCTACTAAATAAATACTATCTCCAAACGTCCAGTATACTCAAATTGAAATGAGTTACATTTCACACGAAGTCATTTGTATGTTTATATTTGACATTGGTGGAAATATTTTCTATTGGTATTTTTTTTGTCCCAGAAACATTCCTTGTCTGTCGTTCAATTTATTCAATTTCAGCACATGCTACAGCACATAATCAGGTCTGTCATTCAGAGAAAACATGCCTAATGCCACTACAAGACCAAAGAGGACGAGGCGTCACAGGCGAGCTCAGAGAGAAGATGCTGTGAGAAACGAGCTGGTGTCGAGATCACTGGAGAGCGCTCAGCAGTGTCTGTTCAGTCAGGACTACGGCACTGCTTTTGTTCACTACCTTTTGGCTCTAAACCTTGCCCCAGCTCTAAAAGACTTTGCAAATGTAAGCCAGTGCTTCCTTGGTGTTGTAGTGTGTGTCTGATCTGTCTGTTAAGTGTGTGGTGGTGAAATGATGTATCTAAAGTTCAAAAAGCTTAAGAGCCTTGATGCAAAGCCGGTAAATGTGTGTTTTCGTGTTTACAGGAATCCTTTAGATTTACTCTGTTTAAATGGGCAGACGAGCTGGACTCTCTTGGACGTATCCAGGACCTCTTTAATTGCTATGAACAAGCTATGGAGTTGTTTCCAGTGGATGAGGTTATAGTGAACAGCATGGGAGAGCATCTCTTCAGGTTTGGATAATACACTTATACATTAATGTTATACAAATACCTATATAATATTATACATTAAATGTATTACAATTTAAAATAAGTGATTCTATTTTAATATTTTAAAATTAATTTAATTCCTGTGATGTCATTGCTGAATTTAAATATTTTGTTCAAACCATGTTGCTAATTTACAAACCTAATCCCTAAATCAATTGTTTTGTTTTTGTGTTTTTTTTTACAGAATGGGGTTTCGGGATGAAGCTGCTGGGCATTTTTACAAAGCCCTTAAACTCCGGCCAGACTTCCCAGAGGCAAAGGAGAACTTTTACCGTGTTGCCAACTGGTTGGTGGAACGCTGGCACTTCTTAATGCTCAACGACCACGGACGGAACCACAAGTACCAGCTGGCTGTTAAGAAAGCTGTCGAGGAAGGATGCAGCTCTGTTCTGGATATTGGAACTGGCACAGGCATCCTCGGGTGAGAGCTTTCAGAAACTTGTTACATAGCATTGTTATTTAACAAATGTCTGTTTCACCTGATATACAGTTGAGTTTGTTTTAACGCTTTTTGTTTGGCATGTTAGTATGTGTGCAAAGATGGCAGGCGCCGCTGAGGTCTATGCCTGTGAGCTGTCAAAGACAATGTATGAGCTGGCGTGCGAGGTGCTTTCAGCCAATGGGATGGCAGACAGCATCAAGATTGTTCACCTGAAGTCTCTAGACATGAAAATTCCAAAAGACATTCCAAACAGGTACATTTTTCTTTATTTCACTAGCTAGGACCACGCCACAAACCAGCTATGCAACTGGGGAAGAGTAGAAAGAGGATGAAGGGGTCAAGGGAATGGGATGATGGTCAGGTTGATCAGGGAATCTTGAATTGATGGCTCAGGGAGACTCAGGGTGGGGGTACCGTCTCTAGAGTATATTTAGGCCAGACAATGAGGACCCCCCGATACAACCTGATAGAAATATAATGTGGGATAAGGTTGGTTGAATGGATGAGAAAGGGAGGGAAGGGTGGGTTCTCGAGAACGAGACTAGCAGAGTGGTGTGAGGTGGCCCGGAATATATGGAGGTTTGGAAGTCAGGTGATTGTTTGAGGTGTGGCCCTGCTCCCGAACTTTAGTTAACCTCACTTAACCCCATATAGTAACCAGATTCATTTTGACAATTATGATTTACGGTTATCTATTGAAACTATTCGGTAAGATGTCTCATCAAGATTGCATTTGTTTGATCAAAATATACAGTAAAAACAGTGATACTGTGAAACATTATTAGAATTTAGAGTTACAGTTTTCTATTTTAATAAATGTTAAACTATGATTTATTAGTTTTCAGCAGCCATTACTCCAGTCACATTATCGTCTCATGATCCCTCAAAAATCATTCCAGTATGCTGATTTGCTGCTCAAGAAACATTATCAGTGTTCAAACCAGTTGTGTTTCTTAGCATTTTTGTAGAAACTGCTACAATTTACTTCCATGGAGGAAAACCTTCAGACTAAATTTTCCATTGGGATGCTTTTATTGAAGGTGATGCTTATCCTGGGTTTGAGTAACTTCACATTTGTCCCATATTGTGATCCTCTCTCATAGTGTTGCTGTGTACTAGTGTTTTTGTCGAAGTTCACATGCCTTGTGTCTAGCACTGGTCTGGATTATTGCCAGGCAGACATTTGTCCACTAGGAAGCCTTTTTTATGTGTCTTTTGTTAAAAAAGTATAAATTTCTTTCTTTTTTTAATCACACTGACCCCAATCTTTAAGAAATTATATATTATTTGTAAAAAATATTGCTTTACAAAATGTCTTCAGTTCATTTAAAGTGCAAATGTTCTCATAAATGTGTTGATTATGTTCGATTGGTTAGAGTGTCGCTGGTTGTAACAGAGACGGTAGATGCAGGGCTGTTTGGTGAGGGCATCATTGAGACGCTGATCCATGCATGGAAGCACCTGCTTTTACCTCCACCTGTAAGTCACTTTTTTTGAAGGATTTCAGTATGTGTTTGCAGTATTGACTGTTCTGACCAGCAAAGCCACAGTGAGGTCACGTGCTGCCACAAATTCAACTCTGATTATAGTGTAATCCTTTTATACAAATGCTTTTATCCTGTCTTATCCGATGTTTATCTGGCCAGAGATTTTTGTCTCGGAAAATGTCAAGCTGTCTTGCACCAATGTTAATAGCATGCTTGGCAAAAGATTACATACTTTGCCGTACTACAATCAGATTCTTTCTTCTAAATCCTTACTTAAAATATAGCAAGCTTTTTCCCATGTAAGTCTCAGAGAGTAACCTCAAGTTACATACATTTTTGGACAACAGGGACGCCTAGTGGCTTACATGCGTATAAATAAATGCTGGTGAATCAGAAATAATTTCTAGAAAATATCCTTGATGGCTAGAAAGTATACATGTAATATAAAGCTGCTATAATATAAAAATAAAAAAAATAACTGATTTTGTGTCCATTTTATATAATACTGTCCATTGCACTAGTGTAAATTATGTTCATAGTTTCTGCCTATAGTGTACATAATCTTTTACATAATCCATCTGTATAGTATGTTCATAGTACACCTATCTGCATATCATGCTGATAGTATTTAAAATCTGTAAATTAATCTGTATATTCTGTACTTACTGCTTTTGTTGCATTGTACCTTATATGTGCAATGACAATAAAGTTGAATCTAATCTAATCTGATAATGCTTCCAAGTCTATCACAACAATTGATTATTAAATCATTTTTTTTTTTAACAGAACATGCACCAACAACCCTTGTCCAGTCCCTCACAAACGGGCCGGGTAATACCTGCTGGTGCAACTGTGTTTGGAGTCGCTGTGCAGTGCCGTGAGATCCGTAGACATCACAGGTGAGAGACCGAAGCTGCTTATGTGTGAGTGACACATTGATAAACCTCATATTAAACTTAACACGATACCAAAGAAGCAGGCTCTGGAGTATGATCTGAAAAAGATTCGGGTGAACATTTAGCGACTGAATGACTAATCAACCTTCCACAGGTTGTGTGCGTCTTCAGTTGGAGGCTTGGATCTGTCTGCAGTAGGACAGATTTTTAGTCCTGTGAGCTGTCTGGCTGATGCTGAGGACAGCACTGAGCCCTATACCACTGAACGACTGAGCCGGCTGCGTGGAGGATACATTCAGCTCACACAACCTTTCACAGCTCTGGACATAGACTTCAATAATGTGCAGGTACACAACTCCGTGTAATAAAGAGCTGAGTGTTGAAAAAAAAAGTGTCTTTTGATAATGCAGCCAGCCAGTCAAAAGTCACAGTTAAGACATTTAATGTTTAATTTTATGTTCCTGTAGCTCAATCGGTAGAGCATTGCACTATAAAGCGCAAGGTTGGGGGTTTGATTACCCGGGAACACATGATAGGTAAAAATTGATAGCCTGAATGCACTGTAAGTCGCTTTGGATAAAAGCGTCTGCTAAATGCATAACTTTAATTTTAATTTAATTTAATGTTAAAAAAGATTTCATTTTCAAATAAATGCTGTTATTTTGAACTTATTGTTGTTTCAGGATGAACAGTGTTTATTGAGCACCAAATCAGTATGAGAATGCATTCTAAAGCGTCATGCAACAAAAAAAAAAAAAAAAAAAACTAGAGTAATGGCTGCTAACATTCAGCTTTGCCACCACAGGAATAACTTGCATTTTAAAATATGTTAAAATTGAATATAGTCATTTTAAATCGTAATAATATATCATAATATTAGTTATTGTACTGTATTTTTGATCCAGTAAATGCACCATGGGTAAGCACGAGAGACAAAAAATAATTTAAAAATCTGACCTTAAACTTTGGATGCATTATAGTGTAATAGAGACGTACAGTGAACATGGGGGGAGATGGGAGAGAAGCAACACAACTGAATGAGAATAAAGTGGTTTGGTTGCAGTAAGTGGTATTCTCTGTGTTGCAGGAGCTGGAGGGGCTTTGCTCCAGAGAGGTGGTGCAGCTGCGGCTGTGTGTCACTCAGGAGGGTGTTCTTGATGCTCTGGCAGTATGGTTTCAGCTCCACCTCGACCAGGACAACCATCTGTCCACTGGCCCACAGGAAGACACATGCTGGGAGCAGGCCATCTATCCAATACAGAGTCCATTCAGTAAGAGCAACTGCATGTTAATGCGAAAATATAGAGAATAAGGAGTGTAAAGATGTCCATGACTCAATGGTTCTCAAGTGGGCATGAAATAGGATTGTGGTGTTTTCTTCTTTATAGTGACTTATAACTGAATGAAAAAGAATGTAGGCTGGGACATGCTTAAACATGCTAGCAATATTCTAAACATGTTAGCAAAATGTTAACAACAAGTTAATGGTGTGTGTGTATTGAATATGCATCATTTGAGGTTGTGTGCAGACGAGGTTAAGCTACAGCCAGTTCGATAGATCATTTGAATAATAATGAATTGACTTGAATTCATGTCGTCCCTCAGACACTGTGAAATGTGGTGATGAAATACTGGTGGAAGTTTCCTGTAAGGACTCTTATCTCAGGCTATGCTGTGCCGCTATCATAAGAGATGGAAACACATTCCGTATGGACAGTGTAACTCCCAAGATCCTCACTGCAAACCCCGAGGCCGAGCTGTGCAGTGCTCTGGCTGGCCTTCAAACCAGCCAGCAGAAACCATCCTACGCTTTTATGCTGGAGTCGACAGAGATCGCCCTGCTCAATAACACAGCGTATCATATCAGCTTCCAGAGGGCCATGAGCAAGCTTTTGGTTTCTCTTAAGTCAACTAGGAGGTCACAACAATCAGACACAGAACTGGATCCGATCTACGTGCTCGATGTCTCCGAGGGCTTTTCTGTGCTCTCCTTGATTGCAGCCCAGTTAGGCTTCGATTCAGGTGAAGACAAACAGATCGGCCCTGGAACGGTTCAAGCCTACAGCTCAGTGGAAAAGGAGCATCACCAGACTATGTTGAGACTGCTGGCCAAAGGAAACGGTGTGCTTGAAAGCACACTGGAGTTCTGGTTAAGTCATGTGGAGGATGATTCTGCAGTTCTTCAACGGCCAGCCACTGAGAAGCTCTGGAGCGCCATCATTCTCGACTGCATAGAGACCTGTGGCCTTATTAGACAGAAAATGTTGGAGAAAGCAACGTTAGCTAGGTAAGCGTTTACCATATTTTCCGGACTATAAGTCACACTTTTTTCATAGTTTGGCTGGTCCTGCGACTTATTGTCCAGTGCGACTTATGTATGTTTTTTTCTCGTCATGACGTATTTTTGGACTGATGCAACTTATACTCAGGTGCGACTTATAGTCCGAAAAATAAGGTAAATCTGTATAATTAGTTCTTTTTTTTAGGTTTGTAAACAGTAGTTTTTGTTGTGAATATTGCAGGTGTTTGTTGGAGGACGGTGGGCAGATCTTTCCAGAGCGCATTGTGATCCACGGGATGCTTGTTGAGTCTGACACGCTGCTTCGGGAAAGCGCTGTTCAAGGAACAGAGCCGACTCTCGGGTTCAACATTGCTCCATTCATCAATCAGTTCACAGTATGTGTTTGGCTCTGTCTATACAACAATTGTGTGTAAGGTCTCATATCTACTCTGGAACATTCTCTGGTATATTTAGGTTCAATGTTTTATAGGCTTTGTTAACACTGAACCCAAAACTAATTTACAAACCAAATCTATATATCCATGTTGGTTGAAATAAAAATTTGCAAGTGCTTTATTTAAAAAGTGAAAGTTTTGAAGTGCACGAGATGACATTATTTTTACACTTCACATGTGCTTTGTCCCAAAACTGCTTGCTTGTTCACTGCTTCACATTTTACTACATTCAAATACCACAAAGTTCATTAAATGTGGAAATAGCAAGAAAGAAAAAAAAAAAGTTAATTTACATAAAGCATTGTGTATGATCCATTTTGACCTTTCAGCCTTTAAAAATCATATTTTAATTGGGTTTATAGTATACCAGTAAAAATATATTATTTTTGATAAATAAATAAATAAATAAATATAACATCATATAAATAGTAAATGAATGTAAAAATATATAAATAAATAATTTACAATTACATAGTAAATAAAAATCTATAATTTACCAAGAATATATTAATCGTACAAACATGACAGTTTTTTGTTATTTTTTTTGTTTTATATCAAATTAACTTTCCATTTATCAAAGTATCCTATTATTAAAATATTTAGCAGCAAAACTGTTATAATAATAATAATAATAATATTTCTTTCCTGAGCAGATATTAGAGTGATTTCGGAAAGATCATGTTGATGCAGAAGACTGGAATAATGATGCTGAAAATTCAGCTTTGCCAACACAGGAACAAATGCCATTTTCAAATCTATTAATATAGGAACGAGTTCTTTGAAGTTGTAATAATATTTCACAATATTGCTGCTTTCACAGTGTGATTCAGTGTGTCTGGTCTCAACAAAACTCCATTCTTCTGTAATCAGAAGCTTTTTAGCCTTTTTGTGTAAACATTATTGTTCAGTTTGTTTTTACAAGACTCAACTTTGACCTGAGAACTCGAGTGCACATTGTAGTTCAAATTCCAAAATGGGGTGTTAGCTGATTTTTAAGACCTATTGAATTGAAACTCAGTGTATGTTCCATTCATCTCATTGGGCCACAAAATGGCCAGAAACAGCTCTGCTATGTGGTTAATTCTAGATGCTTTATACAGTATTGTCAAATGCCATACTTCCTTGCAGAAAGACCAGGATTATGTCAAACAGTTAGGGTTGGTGAGATACCATGGATTATCATTTTATCAAAGATCAGATTGTCCATTTCATGTACCAAAAGAAATGTTATACATAGTAAATATATTCTGTGGTTTCTGTAAATGACAGAATTAAGGTGTCTAAAGAATAAAAATGTCTCTTCTTCTTCTCTTAGGTACCTGTTCATGTGTTTTTGGACCTGTCCACGCTTGAATGTACACATCTTAGTGAAGCAGTAGAACTCTTCGCTCTGGACCTCATGAACACCACTGTCAATTACACTGACAGAGAAGTTAAAGTGAGTTCTGGCTTCTCTCTCTCGTTCTCTCTCTCTCAGTGATGTGATTGTTCAAATAGTTTTTGTTTATTGAAATAAAGCTTTACACTGAGCTGGGTAGATTACTACAAAATATAATCAGTTACCAGTTCCAAATTACATGACCAAAACTGTAGTTAGTTACGGAATCCATTACATTACACGTTTTAGGGAATATAATCAGACTACTTTTTGATTACTTTTGACGCAAGTCGAAATCACTAAGTCAGTCAGAAAAATTTACAATTAAAATAGATCATTTTAAAATAACATCAATCAAAATAAAACACTTAAAGCTGCGGTAGGGAACTTTTGACGCTCTAGCGGTTAATAAACAGAACTGCTTGCGTCTTGCGGAAGAACATCGTAGCCGGAACTACTTCTCTCTGTTTATGTCTATGAAGAATCACAAAGGTACTGGGTTACTCCGCCGCGGTACCCCCGAAGCAATCTAAAATAGTCCGAATATAAACACTTATTATAGGTGCACCCTAGTGATTCAGGACAAGATAAAAACACGGTTTGGAAAATGGATTCATGGTGTACTCGCTTATTATATACATTTTGAACACATAAAAAAGTTACGGACCGCAGCTCTGATTGGTTGTTTCTTAATGGGAGCGATGTATTTCCTCAAATGGACCACTTGGAGGAGCCAGAGGAGCTTGATTTTTTCACAGATTATCTGTCTCATATTCTACTGTCAGGACATAATGACAGGTTTAACAAATATGTAAAAAATACATTTTTACAAAAGTTACCTACTGCAGCTTTAATAAAAATGAAATTGAATTTGTTTACCTGCATGTTATTTTTCAAAAGATAATGTAAAAGCTAAAAAATAGAATGTGGGAGAATATGTAAATTATATAAAAATAAAAATAAAGTATTGCTTTTAAATCAAGTGATCAATAAAAAAAGTAGCTGTAGTCCGATTATGAGTATTTTAAGATGTATTTTAATCTACTTACAATTACTTAATTTTTTTATTTTTTTTTTATCTGATTATGTAATCCAGATTACATATAATCAGTTCCTACCCAGCTCTGGCTTTACATTAAATAATAAGTTTTAATGAAAAACAAGATAAATCTAATTTAACAACGTAAAATAAATCCAAAAACTAAAAAAAATACTATAAACTAACAATTTCAAGCTTGTTTTATTTGATTTTAGATCGTTTTAAGAACTTATATTAAAATGGAAATTGCCTTTTATTTTGTGCATTTGGCAGGTGCGGGTCAAAACCTCAGGCAAGGTGACTGCCGTTGCTTTCTGGTACCAGATCCATCTGGACTCTGAGCAGAGCGTCAGCACCTTCAGTGAGGACTCTCACTGGAAGCAGGCGGCGGTGGTCCTCCAGCAGCCCCTGACGGTCAGCAGAGGAGAGTGGGTCAAGCTCAGCATCCAGCTCCACAAGAGCAGCATCTCCATTACAGCTGTTAAAGAAGAAGGGCTGGGGGCTGATGATGATGATATCAGGGAGGCGGAGCCTATGACCAGTGACTCATGATGTGGGAGGGGTCTCCTGTATTGATATACCACACTCCACAATCAGCGAATTGCTGCTGATCGGCAATTATTTTATGGCTGTATGGTAAACAAAGTTATTATTTTTATGAACCAGCACACATTTTACATTAAAATAATTTCACCATGACTGTGTGTGGCTTGATGCTTCTTATAGGTATACTTAAAACTGCAGTAGGTAACTTTTGTAAAAATATATTTTTTACATATTTGTTAAACCTGTCATTATGTCCTGACAGTAGAATATGAGACAGATAATCTGTGAAAAAAATCAAGCTCCTCTGGCTCCTCCCAGTGGTCCTATTGCCATTTGCAGAAATACATCGCTCCCGTTAAGAAACACCCAATCAGAGTTGCGGTCCGTAACTTTGTTTGTGTTCAAAATGTAGAAAAATGTATATAATAAGCGAGTACACCATGAATCCACTTTCCAAACCGTGTTTTTATCTTGTCCTGAATCACTAGGGTGCACCTATATTAAGTGTTTATATTCGGACTATTTTAGATTGCTTCAGGGGTACCGCGGCGGAGTAACCCAGTACCTTTGTGATTCTTCATAGACATAAACAGAGAGAAGTAGTTCCGGCTATGATGTTCTTCCGCAAGACGCAAGCAGTTCTGTTTATTAACCGCTAGAGCTTCAAAGGTTACCGACTGCAGCTTTAAAGAAACAGTTCACCCAAAAATGGAAATGTGCTGAAAATGAACTCCTCTTCAGGCCATACAAGATACAGATGAGTTTGTTTCTTAATGGGAACAAATTTAGAGAAATGTGTCATTACATACTCACCAATGGATCCTCTGCATTGAACTGGGGATAAGCATTCTTTCTTCGTACAGTGGAAGGAAATGGTAACATTATACATATTTGGAATGGCATGAGAGTGAGTAAATGATGATTTCTGGGTAAACTATTCCTTTGAACTTGGATGGAAGGCAATTAAGCAGAAATACACATTTCCATGTGAAGTTTAATGATTCGTGACAACCACTGTTAGATAAGGCAATGCAATCGTTGTACAAACAATTGCAGAAAATGCATCTTTTGGAAAACAAATAAATGGGAATATTTCCCACAGGTCCACATCTGTAATGCTAGAACAATCTGCCCTTACTGTTCTACTATATCTGACATTTAAATCTCATGTGCAGCTGATGTTAAAAACTGACAGATCACTGAAAACATTAACAAAACAAAAAAAGTTACAACAATAAGACAACTTTGGCTGATATTTAGACGTTGCATCATTTCCCGAGGCGAACTTAAAGCCCTCTACATTTTCAATAATTAACTAAACTGTTTTTAACCTAATTTTCTTTGTTTAATCATTAAAATAACCAAAAACAAAGACACAAATGCTTTTTGAGAAGGACAAAAGAAAGACCACTAACAGTATTATTTTATGTGTCCACAAATACATGAATCTGTTATGAAAGCAAGCAGTCTAGGAGAGGCTGCAAAGCTCTGAAGCGAAATAAGCCGAAATATGGGTGCTTCGGTATTTTGTGCTTTAGAGCCAATGTTTAAACTGTAGTTGCTTTACCACATGCATATACTCTGCTGAGAGGAGATGTTAAAATCTCCATGGCATCCTGGCAATTTGATATTACTGTCCATGATCAAGGTGCTGCTCCATGGAAGAAAAAAAAATTAAAACACTTCCCACATTACTTAAAACATATTTGCATTCACAGATAAAAATGTGAAAGTATCAGATAATGACAAAGAAAAAAAAAAAACTAAAATTACTTGATAAAATCCAGGAAGATGTCAATGACATGTTGAAGTAGCATTATCAATACATAGTGTTTTTTTAGAATAAAAACATTCAGAAAGCTGTCTTAAATTAACCATTATCTGATGGTGTGAAAAATGAATTACTGTGCTTGGCTCTGTCAGTTTATAATTTGGTCATGTTTCCAGCAAAGCAATCCCAAACTGAGATAAAAACGGAGGACCAACACCACTCAAGTCCTTCATATGTGTTCTTGCTACCAAAGCTTCACCGAGCCCCTCTGAACACATATTAAACACGAGTATGAATGGTTACCAAGAGTTAACGGCGGCTGCATATACTAGAAACAGTAGTTAACGCACATTAGATCGATGTGCATTAACTATTTGTGATGCTAAATGATTGCTGCATAGTCTGAGCCTGGATCTGTATGATCGACAGATATCAGAGCAGGCGTGATATCATCCACATCTCCTTCCCATGGTACGCTGCCGAGGTTGGCAGGAGCAGAGATGGAGTGGGGGGTTACGGTGTGGCCCATGCCCTGGTAACGGCCCTTAGGAGATGGAGGGGTGGAGGACGATTCAACCCCTGGATCCTGAGAACCATCTGACAGCAGTCCTCTGTTCTCATCCTGGAAAACCTCTTCACCAAAATATGTTTTCCTTGGCCGACCCATGACAGTTCTCCCTGAATCGAAGCACATAAATAAGATGAATAAGTGTTTTTGTGGTATTGACGAAGATTTCACAAACTGATTCCTGTTCAGGAAATATGAATATAAGGTGCAAAAACCCTTCACTAGTATTACTGGTAAACATCCGAGGAGGAAAAAAGTATGATTTGACTGCTTAATGTAGGTGAGGTATTTTGTAAGAATCCAAATAAGATAAGAAAAGACTGTCGTGACTTACCGACATTGCGCACTTGTTCCGAGATGTCGGCCCGTATATCTGAGACATCCCACATGGCCAGGAAGGAATCAAAGCAAGAACCTTCCTCTGCTTCCTGTATGTAGGGCTTGTAAGTGAAGCTGAAATGATGGGCAATGGCTGCCAAAAACATTTCCACACAGATGATGAAGTCCTGTGAGAACACAGAAAAACAGACCTTTCAGTTTAAGGTTACTTCCTCTTGTGCAACCAGAAGTTCATTAATGGTGCTGAAATAACAATGGTGCATTGTATACCTGGTAAGCCAGTCAAAGATATAAGGACAATATTATACGAGTATTTTAAACTTACATTTTATTTTAAAGGAAAAATATCTAAAGATGATGCTGACAGTCTAATCCGATTCAACGATCTATGCTAAGCTACAGCTAAAGTGCTAACGCCAGACCCAGAGATCAGCTGAATGGATTTGAAAAGGTAAAACTCAACTGTTTAACACTAGGGGAGATGAAAAATGAGCCTATTTTCAAAAATAGTGGAGTGTGTTCCTCTCATGTTGAGATCAAGGTATGCATACCTGTAATCCAGTGGCTACAGCCTCCACACTGTCCCAGTCCCAGGTGTGCGACTCTGAGATCACACCGACCTTCACTAAAAGTGCAATGACCGCAGCTTGCCTAAGACAGGTCAAAGAACATTATAGGGTGGCAAAACTATCATAAAAAAAATACTGGGAATTATAATAATAATTATTCAATTTAATATTTGATTTATATATATATATATATATATATATATATATATATAAATATATATATATATATATATATATATATATATATATATATATATATATATATATATATAGTATGTTCTATTATAATATAATGATGCAATGTCTATTTTATAAATACTTGTATTTTAGATTATTTAAATTACATTCTCTATAAATTCTCTATAAAATGAATACAATGTGTCCACATTTTAAATTTTTTAATATTTGAGTTTTCTCTTATTTTAACAATTTCAAAATTATTTTAATTAGTAGTAGTAGTATGCAACACAAAACATTTTTATCCTTTTGATTCGAAGCTTTTAAAGGCTTCGTGCAATTTTCTCATAAATGTATATAGATTATTATAATTCCGATCAAACAAGGTAATTAACTGTCATGATTTAGCTGTACCATCCTGATACTATATGAGTGTATTCTAGAAAATGGAAACTAAATTTGACTAGAAGCAGCTCTGAATTATTACAGTGTTAAATGTGTAGAGAACGGTTTACCAGAATGACACAAAAACCACCAGCTTGACACAGAGGAATTTGCCCACAGGTTTGATGGGACTCAGCTCTTCTCTCAGAGCCTTGTAGAACAGCACAAGACAGTACATGGCAAACTGAAGAGAGAAAGTTCAACATTAGCACATTGCCATTAGATAATCAGATCACCAAAGCAACAACAGTGAAAAGATAATGAATAGTTCATGCTCCCTAAGCTGTTCACTGTTCATAAGCTGCATAAACACACATGAGGGGCTGTAAAGTCTGGTTCGTTTTTATTTCACATCAAATGAATGGGTAAAAACCCATAAAGATGGATCTGTAAACAGGGCTTTAGTTAGACTTTATCTTCCTTTTACTGCAGCCTGGTTCCTGAATGACTGCAGATTCACTCATGTGACAGTCTTGCATAATATTCAGGACAGAACAGGTACTTACAAGCTGAGAGAGATTGTTGACGATAACCAGATACGTCCAGGCATTTTTTGAACTGAAGTTACCTTCATCGTAGACCCCACAAAGCTGACAAATCCTAATTTGGCAGGACAGAAATGATGCAAATCACTGACCATCAGACAAAGTTTTATTCTAAACTGATATGCTTATTTCCATATCAAATGCTTATTTTTATACCATATAAAAGCAGAGACTAGGGTGTAATTTTAGCAGCAGGAAAATAAATTTAGTCTTGAGTTTAAAAGCATCAGAGCACAGAAACATGTGGAAACAGTAGTGTCGACTAAAGGGGTTTGTTGATGCACGTTCATGAACAAAAATGAGTAAATTACACTAGCATTCAAATGTTTGAGGTCAGCAGAACTTTTTTAATCAATAAACTGTAGTTAAAATGTAGCTAAAATGTTGGTATTTAAATCGCACATTTCAACTACAGTCCACTTTAAAATATATTCAAATAAAAAACATTTGAAATCATAATTTTAAAATGATAGTTTTACCATTCTAAATTGTGATAAATGTAATTAAAAAATGTTATTGTATTTTTCATCAAATAAATGCAGTCGTGTTGAGCATAAAAGACTTTAAAAACATTAAAAGCATCTGACCTCGAACATTTGAACAATAGTGTACTGTATACCGGTATATTGCTTGCTTATGTATCTTTATATGGTGTAAAACCACATCAAAACTCACAAAAATGTGGCGAAACTGATAGCAAATGGTTGATTAACCTCAACAACATACACAAAATGAATGACACTTACAAAGCAATGACTGTGGTGACGGGTCTCACAACTGTGTACTGCAGAACCCCCAGTTTACATCTCAGCAGAAGAACTCTGTTGAGAGAGAGAGAGAGAGAGAGAAGATAAAAATCAGTTCAGTAAAGTGCTGTTCTCAATAAGAAAACGGAGAAAAGAGTCCATGAGAAAACATTGATGCAGTATAAATAAAAGTTTCCCTGGCACTGTATAAAATCAATTAAAGGTAACTTCACAGTCACATAACATAGAGCTCTACTGTTCTCTAAACAATTTTTTTTTTTCCTAAACACAAACATATTTTTTCCAGTTAAAATGCTGCTGGTTTAAATCAACAGACTTTTCACACATTATCGCCACTGCCTAACGTAAATCTAAAAGTTGCAGCCGTCAGCAGCAACAGCTAAAAGCAGCCAACAACCTCAAGAGAGCATTCACTCTGCAAGCAATTTAGAAGAAATCTCTTCCTGCTGTATCTAAACAAAAGACTTTCTATTCCCATCCTCCGCTTTAAAGAGGGCCCCAAAGGAGAGGATGGTAAACAGGTAATGGAGGCCCTCAACATAAGAGCCTCAGCCATAACGTCTTGACTTTCTCCTTTAGTAATACAAACAACAGAAACGCATTAAATACCACATCCTGCCCCACTTTCGTATCCTATTCATGTCTGTGCAAACACTCACTCTCCCATGGGCCACGGAGGGCAGCAGCAAAGAGGGGGCAGATGCTTTTGTTGCTCCTGCACCTCCAGCATCAGCACCAGACTGGGATACTGGTTTCCCAAAAAGTTGAGAAGGAAGGTCATGAAGTTGTAGATGACATAGGCCTCATAGCACTCTCTACATGTGTCTACATAGATGGCAATGTTGGGATACTTCAATGCAATCCACTGTGAAAACAGAATAAGAGACCAAAGAGTAAAGAGAACTTTTATATAGAGCACAGAAATTCAAATTACAGAAAAAAAACAAACAAACAAACAAACAAACAAACAAAAAAAAACGATTGGATGCACATGAGTTTGGGCAAGTAAAGCACTTTTCTGGTCCAACTCTTAAAGCAATCCAAGTCATGAGCATCTGCAACATCAGGCCTCACATTAACTGATTGTCGAACAGAAAAAGGCCAGTGTTCAATTCAATGCAAACTTAATTGGAGACAAAACATCAAAGAAGCTATTTGCGATTCAAATATCAACATTTTAGCTATCATTGTGATCACATGATACTCACACTATCCAGGCTGTATATAGGAACCATCCATAATATTCTGAGTATGAAAAAACATGTGAACATGTGAGAAACAGACAAAACAATTGAAGATAATGTCAATGAATATTGCATAAAAAACAACTTGATATTAAAATGTTCCATACAACGATACCTGATAATAGGTTTTTGCAGCTCCGGCTGTGTGTAGTGTACTAGATGCTGCAAAATCCCCCACAGTGAGATGGGTATAGTCATAAACACAAATATCCCAGCGATGAACCATGCCTTATTAGGAGTACTAACCTATGAGATTACAAGGAGAAAATGAATACCATCAATGTGAATAGTCTAAACTAGCACAAATACTATTTAAATACTATGTTTTTCCTGTGTGGATCAAATTTGACTCTTATATACAGTGGTGGAGGTTTTTTTTTTTTAGAACAATAGTATTTTCACCAGCTAAAAATGGTTTCAATTAAGTTATTTCTATCTTTTGCAGTAGTGTGTCAGTAGGAAACATCAGTTTACATTTCCAAACATTCATTTTGCCATTATTTGTAATAATCTAGTGATTTTTGTCTGACAACAGCCAGTGCTCCAAACAGAGATCTGATCTGATGATCATCCAGTCTGCGTGGAATGATATGAAGAAACAGAACAAACTGAGACTGACTCAATCCAGAAAAACTGTGGCCACGTCTCCAAGATGCTTCAAGAGATCTACCTGAAAAGCTACAGTACTGAGAAAAGTTGTAGGCACTTGTGTAAGAATGCTGTACAACGAGGATGCTGTCAATAATAATGTAGTAGATAAATTTTATTTATCTATTAACTATTAACTCAATGAAATCAACATTTGGTGTGAGCCTCGTTTGCATTTACAGCAGCTTTTGCCCTAGCTGCACTTGTGCATAGTTTTTCATGTAGCTTTACAGGCAGGTCTTATGTGTATTTATATTTTGAATAAACGATCAGTTTTCATTTTAATTTTAGTAATTTTGCTGTGTTTGTGTTTTATTTTTTAAAAATAACCTTTTTTCAATTCATTTTTTCCACTAATATTTCTATTCTATTCGAATGTTTATCTTAATTTTTAACTATTGTAATAGTTCTAATTTTAGTTAACAATAAAAACACTTATCTGACGCTGAAGTATATTACGCAGCTTAAAGTGGACTTAATTCACATTAGAAAATGCTCATTTACTTACAGCTGAAGAATACAGATATTATAAAACAAAATGTTAAGATCCCATTATGATTGATAGAAAACGTGTCAGAAAGTTTAATTTCTTAACCTATTAATATATAATTAGTAATTCAATAAATAAATTTAAGTAATTCCTTTTCTATAATAATACATCTTTGGAACCATATTAAAACACATTTTCAGGTTTAGACCTGTTGTACTATAATCAAAATGGTTTTCATTGCAGGACAAATTAGACTTTTTAGGACAACAACAGAGAGTTAACAACATTTATGAACACATTCGAAAGTCAGTTGCTTAATCTTTAATGCATGTAACTCTAAAAAGACCTCTGACCCCTGATTTCTGAAGTTCCCATATACAGAGTGGAAGGACCACCAGGAGCAGCAGAATGTAGAGCAGCACCACCAGAGGCCGGATCCACCGCCTCCAGTTCCCGCATGTGCACGGCATCTCTCCCGCTGTTGCCGAGCTCTCACATTACCCTCCGGTTAAGTTTGACACAGAGAGAAGCCGAGTTAAGTTCTCGGCAGTTCAACACCCGTGGCTTGGTTTAGATGCATATGACGCGTACAAACACGACTGAGATCTTGATGAATCATGAGTCAAACAATCAGCTGATTCATCCCAATCCCACAAACATCACTAACGTTACGTTCAAGAGCCGCTCGCAATCGCGTCCATTACAAAGTTAGCGCACGATAATATTTTATTATCTTATAGCAGAAATCATGTTACAAAATACACACACAAAACTTCATTGACTTCCAAAATAAACAAAGTGAGCGAGAGCGAGAAGGTAATAAACAAAGCTGGTCAGAACTTCCTGTTGATCTCGTAGCAGGGTTCTTCTCCTGTTTTGTGAAACATTTTTACCGTTTAGCGCCACCTCTCGGATCGGAGGATCGACAAACTGGCGTGTAGAAAGAGTAACGTTATGTTTAAATTATTTGTTATGACAGACACACCTCTTAATAGCAACCCCTACCACCATTAATTTGCTATATTGCAATTTAGAATACTAAACTTATATGAAACATTACTTTAAATGGGCAAAAATAATTTGAAACGAATATTGAGTATTCATTTCCAATTCAATTCGTTGCGAATAGTAGGCTATGCATAGTTCTGCACAGACAGATTTGGACCCATTTTTGTGGGCGTCAATCCTCATCATGTAATCAACCATAATGTTTCTAGTATTTTATTAATATAAAGGTAAAAGCTTGTGATGCCGTATATAAAATTAAATTAAAGAGCCTGCTGATTTAAAGTATACATTTTCTGTCATTCAACATGATTGGAAATAAATGTAGGCCTATTAACTAGACATGAAATTAGTAGGCTAGCCTACTTTATTTCCTTGGATTTTCATGCAGCTATTTTTGTATTGTTTTTATTCGTATTGTTCTATTTTTACAAAGAGATTAACTATTTTGTGAAAAGTTAATATTCATCATCACTTAGCATGTGTGCACCTTATGTAACCCCTCCTTTGCCTGGTCTTTAGACCACTTTTGTGATGTTTTGTTGCCTTTTTTTTCTCTCCCTTTAAGTTTGTTGAAGTGTACATGCTATTTGGGAGAGTCTTTTAACAAAAAATTACTTAAAATTGTACTTCGTGAGAAAAGATTAGTAATAGTATAAGATTAATACATATATAAACTTACATATAACATTTAAACTTTCTTTAGGACTACCCTAAGAACATGTGGAAGTCTTGTGCGAAAAAAAAAGGTGAAGGCGGTTCACTAGATGGCAGTGTTAACACTTTTCATGCAGGGTTATCCAAATAATCCATTCGCTCTATATTCCATATAAAGTGTTCCTGAACAAAAGCCAGCAATGTCTCTAAGACGGTTTCCTTTTTTTAACAGGAAGAATGTGCTTTCCTGAACAACAGAACAGTCCTCAAATTACTGTTTCTAATTAAGATTCCTGGGGTGTGATGAAAAAGTTGTATTTTTCCCCCCGTACTAAACTAATTACGACAAATGCGATATCAGCACGAATGTACATTGTGTTTGTATCCAGCAGTGAAGAGTAACACTGCACAGAACCCAGCTATTGTAAGCTTGTGCATGGATATAAAACAGGAGTTAATACACATTTCCCCTTTTTCCTGAAAAAAAAAATATATATTTAGTTTATGCAGTTTATACATTTATTTAATAATTCAATTGTAAATAACCTTGAGTGTGCAATAGCTTAAATTTACAGATGTTATTAGGCCTGATTGTAAACAGTCTCCCCTTGTCAGATCCAGCAGTCTCGCAAAAGACATACGAGCAGCTCCACTGCTGTTTCAATTACCCACCAAATGTGGAAGACAAGTTAAAAGGTCTTTTACATGGAAAATCAGCTACAGCTTGGACTTTCCATGATGAAAGCAGAGGCAGGAGCTTGACCTGTAAAACTCAAAACTATTTTTTTATTTATTTTTTTTAGATCTAGGAAGGAACGAACTGCATCAACACATTGTTTGTGGACTGCTATGAAGCAGGAGGCAGAACTTTTCCTTTATGTCGCTGCTCTGTCATCATAATGTCCCCCGGTTACAGAAATGGCTCATTGTGATGGGACAGATTGTTCATGAATATTGAATCGATCCTTTTGGCTTTTATAAATTAGAAATCGCTCTTGCCACACTCATGTGAGCGTCTTGTTGGATGACTTGGAGGGATAGCGCTGCAAAATGGCATGCGGGACTCTGCCATGTCGGGGCAGGGAAGACAAACAGGCGGTGTGCTTGAGAAAATCAGATACACGTTTAAAGTTTAAACGCCGAGTGACGTCCACATCTCATTTGACTCCCAGCAGGAGAATTCTGCTTCTGTGTTGCTTTGGGTGTAATTTAGGCATCAGTACATATTGGGCTAAATGAAGAGAGTGGAACGTGGTTCACGGCTTTATGTCTTTGTACATGTGTGAATTTTGATCTTCATGAATTTCAGATGGATATCCTCAGGACAGAAAATAAGTCAAATATTTATGACAGATATTGTGCACAAATGAGTCTATCCAATCCTCAGTAGCAGTCAATTAAATCAAATACTGTTAGGAAATAACCTTTACGCGCTTATATGTGATGAACAAAGCTTTATATGTGTAACTGCTCTCACTATTTTGTATTAGTTTTTTGGCACTTAGTCATCGCATACATTTGTGGATGATTTTGAAATCTCTTGCGTGACAGATAAGGTTACCTCATGCTCATAAATAGAGCTGACCGCACTGCATGCTCTCACAGTTAAGACTCATTTGTCCACAGATTTGATCCAAATGCCGTTGGTTTCTTACCTTTTAAGTATAATATCAGTGGTGTTATGTAATATCAGAAATGTGTTATTAATATAATTCATGGTGGAGCACAGATACAGCCAAAGTTTATCTCTGTTTGATTGTAATGGAGCGTTTGGCCTTAGAGAGCTACAATATAATGCTGTTTTTTCCTTAGAACATTTGTGCTTTCTTAAAAGACTTTAACTGAAGGCAGTTTAAAGTATTATAAAGGATCTTAAATTATTTTATATATTATGTTGTATTAAATTATACTTTTTGAAAGAGTAAAGTCTAAGCTATAAGGATGATTTTTAGTGAATAAATACTTCAAATGTTATTTCCTTGCGCAAAAAAAGCACACACATCCTGAAAAAGGGGAGACAAGAACACAGTTTGTTTCAGGTTTTAGAACAACTTTGATCAAAGTTTTTGATCCACTTCAAATGTTGACTAGTGCATATTGCACTCACATTTTTTTTTTTTTTGGCCTTTTTAGTTGCCTTTGAGCTTCATTTGCTTCTTCCTTGGCGAGCGCAGAGGTTCCCACCAAATTCCTAAAACCATTACTCCTTCTCCCTGAAGGCAGTTTCATATGCATGAGAAAGAATATCTCAGACCTCAGATGATAAGTCATATATTTTCCCATTAACGTGATTTGAATAATTTGACGAGAGTCTCAAAGCAGACTTGTCCCTTTCTTCCAAATTCAATATCTATTTCATATGTGATAAAGAATGTCTTAAAACAAACAAAAAGACATTTTCAAATTATTAAATTATTAAGTCCGTGCTTGTTTTGGCTGGTGGAGTAGGTTTATATTCAGCTTAGAACATTGTGTTGCAATATATCAGTCAAAAAAAAAAAAAAATTAAATAGCAGAAATGTGTAACTGTTAGTGCATTAAACTCTGCATTAAACAAATTATGTTCTTTTTCAGAGGAATCATGTCTGAGAGCAGACCAACAATTGTGTCTATTGTGCTTATAAATAAGCGCCCTCTCCATTATATACACTTCTTTATTTACTTAGAAGAATCCACACAAGCAAATAAAAAACACATTTATTTGTCCAAACCAGTACTTTTGTCCAAATAAACACTTTCTAAACTGACATCGCAGACAGATGATGGTAATAGCTCCACAGTTTACATCTGATCCTCTAGTGTGCCCCGTTCACATCCTCTGGGTGACACCGGTGACCCGGAGGGGCCGTGTTGCCTGTTGGGTCAAAGTCCATCACAAAGCACTCGCAAACTGAAGCTTCTTCCCAGGCCGAAAACAGACAGCTGTCACAAGGCACCTTTCTTCTTCTAACACTGAAACTCCATTACACTTAGAGATAAGATAACATTGCTTTAAGTGGTAGAATCAATAGTCTGGTCCAATACTCTTAAAAACAAGTAGCAGCTTATCTAGAAAACTGAACTGATGCTATAACAATCTATGAGTAAAAAAAATAAAAGTGTTGTTTTAACCAGTCATTCATGATATGTAAAATAAACTATAGTTTATTCACTGTACTGCATTACATATAGTGTAAACAGAGCTGTTTGGTTGTTATAGTGCTATAATACGTTTGAATTGATATAAATGTGCAGCATTCCTCACTCAGTGGTGGTGTTGAAGACCAGCACATATGTAACATATGAATAATCTGTGACATCAAATTTCATTACAGAAATGACCTCTTCTTTTTTATATTCACCAGCAAGCCAAATTAACAAGACCCATATAGGTCTTTGTCAGAATGTGTATAATTTCATTCATATTAGTTTCAAAATACATAAAGAAGAAAATTGATTGCATAACATTCCATATACACGACCATTCAAAAATGTGGGGCCAGTAAGATTTTTTTGTAGTTTGATTTTAGAAAAAAACTTCATCTTCATAAATAGTATTACAATTCTGAATAGCTCTCTATTTGAATTTGAAAAAAATTCAATTTTCAACTGAAATGTAAAGTTCAGCATTTATTTGAAAGAAACATCTTTTATAACATGTTGAATGTTTTTACTGTCACTTTTGATCCGTTTAATGCATCTTTATTTCCTGAAGAAAAACATTGGGAAAAATCTTACTGACCCCAAACTTTTTTTCCTACAACGTACAACAATAAATATTTCAACTTAAAATACAGATGATATACAAATACTGAGGCTATTTAATATTAATAATATTAATTTATGCAAGATTAATAGCATGTATGAGCTCTCTACACAGAAAAAAAATTCACAGTGTCAAAAAAAAAGGCAAAGATATGTTTGTATCTCTTGGACGTTTTTGTTTTGATTACAGAAGGGCCGTTTTTCCCGCGCCCTTATGCTCTTTTTTTCCCTTTCTTTACCCTATAACACAGCATTTGTTGCAGTTGGATGCATTCCTAGAAATTACTCTTAAATCCCAGCAAGGTCCAAGTTTTATTTGCCTCCTTATTGCTGGAACTAAACCCAGCTGGTTCATTTCACAGTTGCTGTCTTATGTTCATGGTTAGAATTTTTAATTTAATTCTGAGCTTACATTTTCATCTTAAACAAGCATATACACAATAAACTTAATTTGGCATTCAAACACAAAGGCATATATTCATTATCTTCCTACCCCACTAAATAAACAGAGGTGTCGTCCAGCGCACATTATGATTCACTTAACAACTAAATAAAGGCATGCAGGGAGTTTCTTTGGCAAAGCTTGTAGGTAGGAACACAGAAAACACAGATTGACCACTTCACCCTTCCTTTTAGTAACTTCCTTTAACGTCGGACAGTGACCATCCAGAGCATGCTCATAGTTCAGCGTTGTCATAAGGAAAACATGTCCAGCTCCTGATGAAGGTTAATTGGTGGCTGTTAGGTTCAGCTGCATCCTGTTGCTGGTGGTCTTCACTCCCACAACTTCTCACACAGCTCACTTCAAAACAACCGTCTGAAAGTCTAGGAACAGCTGCTGTAGCTCTTATATATCAGGTCCATTGTCTGGTCTGATGCTATATATAAAAACAGCCTGATACTGTGCAGAGCACAGGAACTTTAGTTTCATAAAAATAGTTACAATGTTTTCCATCTCAAAGTTTGACACTGGATGATGTCTGCTTCTATAATGCGTTTAAAGCATGTAGGCTGACTGGAGTGAGTCCTTCACCTCTCAATCGCTGTATTTGCGGATGCTTCTGTCAGTAATGAGGTTGCCGGGCTCATGGTTTTTGCATTGAATGCTAGTGCCATTCATTGGGCCTGAGCTGGACACCTGGTTCTTGGTGTAACACCAACAGCACAAGCATGACTGCAATGATAAAGAACAATGAAAAATAATTTGATTGTACCAACATGAGTGCATGATTTGTAAACCAATACATTTTACTGTAGTATTATATCACCAGCTCCATATGTATGGCTTTTCTGACATAGTAAACTTGCTCGATAGCTCACCCGGTAAAGCATTGCATTTTTTATTCGGAATCCTCGGATATGAGTGATATAAAATACAAGTCGCGATGCCTGATAAAACAGCTTAAAGAATTGTATAGGAAAGCTAAAATGACATGGTTGCTTTAGCAAATGCATTTTAATCTAACGTTTACTTTTGTTAACACTGTTAAGATTATGGTTGGTGATGTGTTATTTTCAAACTTGATAAAGCATTGGTCTTTTAGCGCCATTCACCGGATATTACGCTTTAAAACTGCTGTGATGCATAGAAGGGCCATCAGAATAAAAAGTTGTATAAGATTTACATTCATCTGTTTCAGAGACATGTTTAAGCATGCTGTTTGGCGCAACTTACTGGGCATTTCCATTTGAAAGCTCCATGAAACATGCAAGAAGCAATCTGCTACAATATTTTACAAAAAGGTTGCTACCGGGACAGTTTTCTAATGAGCCTGGTTTAGATTTTAAGTAGTACACATTGTATTGTGTTAGAGGTGAATTAAATAAATCAGTATTTCTTATCTGCAGCTCTAAGTTTGGCCCATAGTAAATCAGCTTTGAATATTTCTTTTGGATCCACACCATGTCTTGCACAAATCGTCAGCTTTCTTGTATTTAGGCCCATGAACTTTGAGTTGTTTTTGTTGTTTTGCTTCATCGCACAAACACTTCAGTTGCACTGTATCTTTGTGATCATCCTCATTACTCAGAAGGAGCCTACTTAGGGTCTGACATCATTGTCGGTAAACCTCACTCAGTATGGGCCGGGCATTGCTTATCTCTCTCTGAGAATGACTCACAGGACCCTAAACATCTGTCTCTGTAATTCAAACATAATTTGCTGATAGATTGTTCTGTTGCAAATTTTGTTCTGTCTTCAGGTTTTGCGAAGACACAAGGAAATAAGTTTAGGAACAGTGGTTTGAGTCTGTTTGCAGTGGCAGGCAAATGAAGGAAGCAGAAAGCCATTTTAAACTCACCTTAAAGCAATTCTTGAACTTCTTGCTCACAAAATAGAGGATGATGGGGTTGATGCAGGAGTTCACAGTGGCCAAGTTAATACCCAAATAATCCATGATCAACAGGAAGCTGAAAGTTTGGACATTTATTTAGTTTTGTTGCATTCCAAATTCAACTTCCGAGTTTACATACTCTTTGCATAATCTATATTTTTTTTTCTATTTTTTTTTTTTTTACTAAGAAAGATCATAAAACCTAAAAAAAAAAAACTAAAAAAATAAATAAAATATATATATATATATATATATGTTTGTGTGTGTGTGTGTGTGTGTGTGTGTGATTTAAAATATTTACTTTTTATGATTTTATTTACTTACTGTTTTTTTATTGCTACAAAATTTACTGTCTCCAAGGGGTATGTAAACTTATGAACACATACACTTTAGAGTGCAAGCCATAACTTTTGCACAAGCAGCACAGGTACTTAAGGTATATAATAAATCAGTCCACTCAATGTTAAGAGTCAAATTGGCAAAGGCTCACTCACTTTAATAGGTCACAACGACTTTCATCATTTTGATCATAAACCATTTTCTTCAACAGTCTACTGAGATGAAGAGGGAACCAGCAAAGAGCGAAGATCAGCACTAAACAGAAGACTGCTTTAGCCACTTCACGCCGCTGCAGAGCATAAACAAGCCATTAGAACAGCTGTGTATTCAGCTATAACATACTCTCACATTCAAACTTAAAGGCTTTACCCACAATAGTGCATACAAGACAAGATATCATGTAAATGTTCATAAGGACAATAATACAGTGTAAATGCAAAAACTTTTATTGTTCAGTATTAATAGTGTTTTTATCATGCAAACTTGGAAGTTTATAATCATTAGTATTAAAGAGGACTTACCTGTTTAAGGTGTTCGCTGAGGACGATCCGAAGGCCTCCATTTCTGCGGTTGAGCATTTCAAATGTCATGAGAGTGTAGAAAATAGCTGTGCAGGCCAGTGGCACACAGAAGTAAATGCCGAATAACCACCAGTCTTTCCAACGGACATAGAACTGAAAGAAGATAAAACACATACAATATCCATCACATCTAAAGTAAACAAACACAGTTAATGTGTCATGCAATTAATGTAGAAAAGGGCTGAGTTGTGACAAAAAATGTTTAATCCCCTTAATATGATAAAACCAATTTTTATGCCAACTTTATTTAAAATAGTTAATTTGCAGGAGTAAATCTCAACATGGATTTAATAGTGAGCTTGGACCTTTGATGGATGTTTAGAAGCCAGAAGAGCATTGAACCACTAAGAAAAATAAAGCGGTGATAGCAATAAAGAGACCTAATGCTTGGTAAATATGCAATACACTACTCTAATAAGATTTTTAGCTGAGTTCAGTAAAAATATTACTGACCCCAAACTTTTGAACTGTTGTATATATTAGCTAACTAGTCCATGAAAAGTAATAGAAACAACTTCTTCATCTTCTTCTTTATTTTAGGAGAAAATCATTTTGCATGGTGTCCTGACCACCTTACTAGGTTTATTTTGTAAAAATTATCTTAAAAAAAAAAAGGGTACACAAAGTGACCTCAACACAATGTTAATATATATATATTTTTTTAGAATTGAATTGTGCTGTATTGAGTCTCGTCTGTGTCTGTTGTTTCTGTGATTAATGGCGGGGTTCATATGAGAGAATGAACTCTTTTTCTCATCCACACATATGGCTCTGCTTGAGAGAGATACATCAGCCAGTAATTGCACTCATGGTCTGTTATCAATTTGTTTCTTTGGAACGAACAGAGAAAAAGAAATCTCCAGATATCACCTGCATGGAGCAACTGAGTAAAACCAAGGCATGAAAAGGTTTTTACGTTTATCCCCACGTATCGTCCATTGTTTTGGCAAAGTTTGTAAAAAATCATAGAAATAGTGCATGGCATCCTGCTCGGGGTCAGCTGGACAGGATGCACTGTTTATTACAAAGTGTTGGAGAGTTTATGTGAATGAGGAGAAAGATGTCTGCATGACATCCATCCATCCGTTTGGAGCGTACCTCCATCAGTGTAGTTTCAGGCTTGAGCATGCAAGTGTGGTAGGTTTGGTTGCTGTAGTTAAAGGTGACCATGTCGAAGACCACTGCCTCTGGTACAGCCAAGATGATGGAAATGACCCAGATGGAGATGATCTCAATGGCAGTGAAGAGGGGGACGCCGACCCCCTGCACCCTGCTCCAAGATGCTACAGCCCTGTACCTGAGCCACAAAAGATACAACCGTTAACAAAACTCTCAGACCACTGCACATCTGTTTCAAAACAAACACATATCATTGAAGCCCCACTTCATGTGCACTAAACATTTCTGTGAATGACCTCAGAGAAGAATGTGGAGTCTTCAACACCATCTTTTTTTTTTCTTTTTTTTTTTTACGTCAACACCTGTGAAGCTTGACTGATCAGATTCCTATCGCGTGGGAAAGCTTTTATAACGCTGTGCAGCTGTGGCAACATTGAGCTACTAGTTTATAGTTGCAATGTGCTTAAAGGTTGATCTAAGATTAATGAAACGACTGCTTTGCATTTTAATATTCATATTATTAAAATGCTCACAGATATACTTCAGCTGTTTGTTTGGATAAAGTCACTGGTTTGCCTGGCTGCTGTTTGCTTGTTTGTTTCATTAATATCTTTCTTTCCTCTTGTGGTTTTTTTTTTTTTCTGTAAAACGGTGCATCAAGATTTTATACGTAACAATATCTTTTTTTTATGACCCATTTGAATATTCCTGTTTAACAACAATGGGGCATTTATATTTCACTAAGTGGAGATGTATCCACTTTGCTAACACTCAGACGGATGAGAAAGACATGATATGTAAGCTTACACAACATGGGGAACACGAATCGGACGAGTTGTGCTGAACATTTCCTCGGCATGATTCACAAACTAATTGAAAGCAGCCGTGCTGTTGTGAAATTAAGGCCAGACGTTTGATTCAAGTGATTCATTCTTTAAAAATTGCGACAGGCTGCTGGACATTTGTGGCTTAGATTTGCTTTTATAGTGCTGGATGACAATGAAAGCGTCTTGTGCTCAGACAGAGAGAGAGAGAGAGAAAAGAAAAAATAATACTGGCTGGAAGAATAAAACATAGTCTTTTTTTATCAGAAGGAGCTCACATTATGTTGAGGTAATTTGTCAGATTGTTTTATTTATTTATTTATTGAGATTCTGGCTTGAACTTTGCAAAAGGATAATGTCTTAGTTTAGTTTTATTCTATAAACATAAATGACAAGATAGTCATTCTTCTTTATGGTAGTGATTAAACTGAGGTGGGCAGGTGGCTTCTGCCTCCTAATGAGGAAAATACTTTCTAATGAGAGGTGCCCATTAGAGCTGACCTTAAACTGGAGGAAGTGCCCTGATTCAAACAAAAACTTGACAAGTTAATGTCCCGCCTTTTCCACTGAAACCACAAGCAAATACACTGCTTCCTGAGATGGGTTTCATGAGAACCACCCTGATTAAGATGATACAGGAAATACAGCTTTAAATGTTTATTTATTTATTTTTGGGCGAGTTTACAAGCTTTATTTTCTAAGCTTATATATGAATTTCTGTAGAAAAACTCCATCTTAAGAAAAACTCAAATAAATTAGAAAATGCAAAAAGTTTCCAAAATGAGCTTTAGAAAATAAAAAAAGGTTTTCAGTGTGTTTCGCTTTTTTTTTTTTTTTTTTGGTTAAATGTACCAAGACATTATTATTATTATTATTATTATTATTATTATTATTATTGTTATTATTATTATTATTATTATTATTATTATTATTTTTTTTTTTTTTTATTATTATTATTTTTTTTATGGCTCACACAAAACTTTTACATTAAAACAATTTAAGTTAATTGATAGATGACTTCTTTGCATTTTGTAAAATTAAAAATGAATGCAACTGCAGATCTATTTCACATTACGTTACTGTTACTGAGACAAATATTGTGGGGAAAAAAAAGTAATCCTTTTTTGTATTATAATGACTAAATCAGTCAAAATAGCTTGGTAGATAGAGTAGGTGAGTGAAAGATTAAAACGTGACATGTTCAAAAATCCTAAACCTAGCTTCTGACCTTTGTCTATCCCTGACTTTTAGACCTCAGCAGTGAAATCTGAACCAGTTTAAAGGTCAAATTAGAGAAGGTTTTATGGGTAAAAGGATTTTCAAGCCTTATTGGATTATATAGGAGTTTCTAGAGAAAAACTGCATCTGAAAAAAAAAAAAAAAAATACTATACAAGGCTAAAAAGTTAATGAGCTTTAGAATAACAAAATACTGAAACTGGTCAGTATTTCAACTTTGTATTTGTTTTTTTGTTGTGTTGTGTTTTACTTCGCTTTGCTTTGTTTTCCTTTGCCTTTTGTTTGGTTTTCCTTTGCCTTTTGTTTTGTTTTGTTTTGTTTTCCTTTGCCTTTTGTTTTGTTTTGTTTTCCTTTGCCTTTTGTTTGGTTTTCCTTTGCCTTTTGTTTTGTTTTCCTTTGCCTTTTGTTTTGTTTACCTTTGTCTTTTGTTTTGTTTTGTTTTGATTTGAACCCATTTCTGGAGCTCCCCCAACCTTTTTAATGTCTCACTAATCAATGTGTCCTGATGCAGGTCTGTCAAGAACCAATGTTTTAGATTATAGATATAATTATACAGTATGTCAGCAATTTTTAATCATGTACACATTGACATCAAAATAGTGAAGCTGTGATTTACCTGTCCACACTCAAAGCACACAGATTGAGTACTGTAATCCCAACAGATGCTTTCTGGAGGAAAGGCACCAGTTTACACAGGAAGAGTCCAAAAGAGCTGTCATCAAATGGCCATTTTCCGAGAAGTAGCTGCAAGAAAAATAGATCATTCATGACTATTATTCCTCAACCATATGACCAAGATAATCTTTCACTCTAGTAGAATATAATGCATTGGGATGATCTGAGTAACATGTTCTCATTTATTTTAAGTGCTTATGTCCAGACATTTATTTATAAAGAAAGAAAGAAATGGAGATGTTTAACCAAAGCAGTCTAGATTTCTGGAATTCGCTTAATTAAAGAGCAGATTTTCCGATTTTTTGCTCTCTGATCCTGTTTTTCCTTAAAGGCCACATCTTGTCTTGATGAAATGAAGCCGTTTCATTGGTTGCTTGTATATCAGCCCAGGCACTTCCTTGGTCATTGTATACTTTTGCTTGTCCTCACCTTGCAAGACTCCAGTAGTGTTGAAAACAAAAACCTCCTGTCTCCTTTTTTGAAGTGTACCCCTTTTTTGTAATGACATTTGCGTCATCAGATGTTTTTTTTTTCTTTGCTGGTTTGGACTTCTGCAAAGTCTCATCATTTAAGTGGACTTGACAAGGCTCTCTGAGAGGACCTTGCCTTTTGTTAAACAGGAAAAGTATGTGGGTTATTCTCAGGTTTAGAAAGGAAGCTTGGCATGGGTGTATCCTGGCCCTGTTTGTATGAGGAGTGCATGGTTTAATCAGTGGCACAGCTGGAGAAGTGTGTTTGTATGTTTTTTTGATGTATATTGGAAGTCTGGAGTGCAAACGACTCAGTGCGTCACAAAACAAGTCATGCTAAATACCAAACTTCCGGTTTAAAATTTGATGTTTTTCATATGAACTTTCACTTGAAACCTTCCATCCTAGTAAAGCAACATTGAAGATCATTTTCATCTGATATCTCCACCCAATATCCTGTTGAAGTCTCTTTCAAAATACATTTTGTAAAACATAATAGCTGACTTTATGGATGCTGAAAATCGGAAGACAAACATTCAGTGCTAAACTCGCATTTTCACTTTATAAATTGTGAAGAAAGACTACAGATAGGATTGAGAAAAAAAAAAACACTAGTTTAAAACATTGTTTTAAGAGTTTTAACAATATTTTCAAGTTTTTAGAAATGCACTCTTTGTATTCATGCTTGTAAAAAAAAAATACACAAATGGGGTACGGTCTGTGCTGCACCGATGCTTTGTTTGCTTTCAAACCAAAGCGTAAATACACATAAAAAAAAACATATTCTTGTGGCACAGCTGATACAGAAGAGGGTACGTCATCTGCGTACAGCTCAGATTTGCCAAAATGGTGATAGGCCATATCTTCAATATGATTTGAAGAGACACAGTGGAGAGGAATTGTTGAATAAAGTCATTATTTTTGTTTTCTGTGTGTACAAAAAGTATTCTCGTCGTTGATTCACTGATGGCAAAAATCTATTCTATTCTGACGATGCTTTCATACTTTCCTGGACCTTGCCACTGTTGTTTCCTGATAACTGTCACTCACGTTTTTGAAGATAGACTTGAATGTGCATGATACAAACCAAAATTTTTATATTTCATGACTGAAAACATTTTGTAACATGATTTTGATGTGCCATTTACATGGTGATGCAATGTCTGATTTTAAAATGGGTTTTAAAGGATGAATTTTGAGATTTTATGTTTTCAAGTGATATATAACTTCTGATGATTTCTAAAATGTGATAGAGAAAAAGGCAACAAGGAAGTCTTATTTTTAAACAAAGGTCAAAACTCCTTTTGTAATGTAGATTTCTGAGGGTGCACTCTTGTCATAAATTGATCTATTACTTTTCCTAAATAATTTTTAACAAAAAATATTGATATAATATATATTTGGGAGTCTTAGACCTTTCCAGCGATATATAGTTTGTCAAGATTAGATTAAATTTGATTGTAATATAGTATAGTCAACGTAGGTGTCCCGTATACGGGACGGGGTGACATTTAACAGGTTAACAGTCTATGGGGCAGTCTCAAGCATCGAGCTTCGCGTTAGTTCATTCAGGTCATGTTAGTCATGCTTGCATCAGCTGACAGTCAGCTGTTCCTGACGTTTACCAATCCAGTCTTGACACCTATCGCCTGCGGTCTATTTAAATTCCCATTATTCAGTGTCTCTCCATCGCATTGCTGCTTGCAATTAACTCCCTCCTCTAACTGTATGCAATTATAATTGTCATTAAATATACGGAAGTGGTGCTGATTGAACTAACAGTTTTAATCCAAAATATCTTAAATTGTGTTCCGAAGACGAATGAACATTTTACAGGGTTTGGAACGACATGAGGGTAAGTGAATAATGACAAAATTTTCATTTTGGGATGGAGTATCCCTTTTTTTTCTTTTTCCTTTTAAATATCTTGTATTACTATTATTATTCATTCGTAAATGTCACACAACATGACATTTTACAAAATGAACTAACTGTACATTGTCATAAAAAGTTATATTATCTTAAATTTTTTGGATAATTATACCATGTCACACAGTCACGAGGATGCACAGGGGTCCTGTATGATATAATTTCCTGTTTTATGTTGTTTTTAATTTATTAAATTTTTTTTTTTTTTTTTTTTGCTTGTTGCATGGAACACATGTTTTTTAAATATTGAAACAAATTTATTTTTATTAAGCAACAAAGCAGTTTTGTTGAAATGTTCTTTTATTCCATTTAAAAAATAAATTAAAAAAAAGATATTTTTTAACCATTTTTTTTTTTTTTTTTTATTATGAGGCTTGCTTCTTATTTGCAATATCAGAATGGTATTTTTAATGAAAAAATTCAAAATATGCTATTTAGTGAAGAAGCTTATTGAAATCATTGTACAGTATATCTGAATTGCATATTTCATCAGTTTTTGGATAAATACATTAAAATCATTGACCGAGCTGCTAACACAGGCCTCTGTTCTCTGTCAAGTAATGTGTTCACTGACGAACTTTGGCTAGTGATGAAGCACTAGTCAGAACAGGACTATTCGTTTGGATGGCAGCCCTTCAGTCCCCTGTTTATTTTATTTATTCATCAGGCCATATCCCTGCTGCACTCATCACGGAGCCCTCACTAACCGTAATAGGACGGCCCTAGAGATAAACTCTGGATGACCGTACATACGCCCCTGCCCGGTTCATCGAAGTCCCCTCCCAACTTCCTCTGCCAGCTCATTCTCCCTTCCTGTGCTCGTGTACTCTTTTTGTGTATAGTGCCCTATAGGCTTTGTGAAAAGTAACCTCTGAGAGCAACATGATGTCATGCTTCCTTCCAATGGAAAATAATAAAGAGAAAGCGATCTGTGCCTACCTTGTAGACAGTGATAGGGATGTCTATGGTGATGTAGATGAGATCTCCAAGAGCCAGACTGGCAATGAGGGCGTTGGGTCCATTCCTCATACACTTGTTTTGGTAAATAATCTTCAGCAAGGTGGCATTACCCACCATTCCCACCACAAACACAGCACAGGAAATAATTGTGTTAATATATTTAAAATAGCGCTTGATGAAAGTGGGGTCCTTGCAGGATGGAGGTCTGGTATTGTTATTTCTGGTTTTAGGCAGGGGAACTTTATGCACATTGGTTCTGGAGGTGGTAAAGTTTTGAAGGACTTCCTCTGTTCCATTAATGTGACATATTCCAACAGTGGCCAGGACGGCCATTAGCAAAAACAGTTGTAGCCTCATAATGCCCATTGCGGAATGCAGTTCGCTCTTTGAGTTCCAGATGAGGTGATATGAGCCTGATTATGGCTATTTAGCACAGCTGTGGGATAGGAAACAACAGGATGGACATCAAAACCATGTCGTAAAGCAAGTTAAAGTTCAGTTTGTCGCAGCTCAAGCACACAAAATAAAGAGACAAGCGACGCAGGCCTCAGAATAAAACAAAATCAAAGAGAATTACTTAAACGTATAACACTAGGTCTGCAAAACTTCAACACGACTTCAAAAGGGATTTAGTGGAGGGGCACAGATGGAGAGTGCCAGTACGAGTTACTGTCATGCTACGGGGACGAGACGTTGCCTTTCCTGTCGTTCCCGGCAAGTACCCATCAGTGCTGGCATGGAGCTAGTGGCACAGCATCAAGCTTTTGTTTTTTCATTTGTAATTTTTAAAAAGCGCCCGCTGCACAGCTTTCATCACTTTGGTTTCCTCAACATGCATTCCCGCTCTGGTTTGCATTTGGCATTCATAAAGGCAGTTCCCCCAAACTTAATAAAGCTGTCTTGGAATTTCACAATAGGAAATCAAGAACAGACCAACAATTACAAGGTTTTAAATCAATCGGATATATTTTTGGTAACAATTCGGCTCTGTTTGTTAATAATAATGAACTTAATTAGTTGGCAAGAACTAACAATAATAATAATAATGAAAAAAAACATCTTAAAAGGCATTTACTACTATCAATGTAAATTGCAATTTTTTTTATACATTATTAAAAGCTAACATGAACAGTTATGATGCTAACAAAGATGAATAAATGCCGTTACAAATTAACTAACCAGGACCTTATTGTATAGTGTTACAAAATTTTCAAATAACTTAAAGCTTCGTATTTTGACTAATTGAATCACTTATGCTAAGAAGAACATTAAAATGTCTGTATTATTATTATTATTATTTAATAACAAAGAAATGATTTGAATGTCTTTCAGATAAGTTAAATCAATGCGTAATAAACATAGCCTATTCGTACAGGAGAATCACAATTGAGAAAAGTTCATCAACTCTCATCTTGTTTGGAATCATTTGAAACCCCCTTTTCATTATCTTGACAGCAAAGGAACACTTCTGAGCCAAGATGTGTTTCCTGTTCAAAGTCCCCGCAACCACCTGGTACACAAGGAACTATTTAGTAGACAGCCCTTCAAGTAGCATCCTAGTTTAGCATCAGCTAGGCACTAAAGGGATCTTTAACGGCATGCAAACTGTTACACTTATGAATTATAAATGCCTCATGGTTTTTCACCTACCGCTCCTTAAATGTCTGCCTTCCCCAGGATCCCGTCAGTCAGTCAGTGAGTTAGTGAGACGAGGTTTCGGCTAGAGCCCCCCAGACATCTGTGTGGTATCATATGAGTAATTAACCAACTATCAAAGTGTAGAGCAAGATCCCATTTGGACACCGCGATGCACCAGAGCTGCTGTGAAGGGGCTGCGCATTCTGTCTCTAGCTTTTCCTGTAGAGAGTTGCTGTGTGTGTGTGTGTGTGTGTACGTGTGTGTACGTGAGTGTTTAAGAGAGAGCACTTTGACGGGGTGGGATTGCAATTCTCCACCTCCCCCCTCAGCCGGGAGGGGGGCCCCAAAGGAAACACCAGCGCTCATTGAGGCACAGCCTGCCTGACTGTCTACAGTCGACCCGAGCTCAGGGAGCATCAGGAGGAACAACGAACCCTCTCCTGAGGTTTGCCTTCATTCTCTCCCTCGATCTTTGTCGTTTCACTGACAGAACTCCTGCCGCCGTGCCGTAACCTTCTCCCAAATGACAAACTCACCTACCGGTCCCTTCCTTCAAATGCCATACTGACAGCTATGCAGGAGAGGGTGTGGGGGACGGTGGTGGGATTGAGAGCCAGATATCTCTTGAACTTTCTACGCCCGAAATATCACAGTGTGGGTGGTCGGACTCAGGGGAGATTGCGATTGCTTGTGTGGACATGAAAGCCCACGTAAGCCTCGGGTTCAAGTCTGCTTTACCAGCCTTACAGAGATTGAAGCTATTTTGGATACTTTTTCATTATGTGCCCTGGCAGAGTGATTTCAAGAAGGTCGATTAGAACAACAAGCTTGTATAAAACAAAGTTCCTGGTTGACTACATCACTGTCCATTATGCAACCTATATGTCGAGCAAAATGGGCCATTATCAATTTGGGGTCTAAGTGCAGGAAGGCTGCTATCAGTACTGCAAACAGGCACCTTAATAAGCTGATACAGCAACTGTACTTGATTCTAATACAACACTGACCTGAATATCATTGAAACTCAACGGGCCATGATGATGTGTTATATAGCAGTGCTAATGCCTCTTCATTACAGCTGCTTTATCAGGTTGTGTTAAGAGACTGAGGTTTATCCCTTCACATTGAATGCGAGGTTTGATTAGCACTCTCTGATAACTTGTAGGGGGTTTCACTGGTTGATATTTATTTAAATAGCATTCATTGTTTTGTTGCTTTCGTATCTCATGGTGTATGTTAATTTAATTAAATGTGTTAATGGAATCAGCTGATGTATTATGTGCATCATTACGTGTTAAAAACAGGTTTTGGCAGATAGCAATGGTTGAGGTATAATAGTTCATCACATTTCATCACATTTTTTAGTCAAGAATTAAAGTTTTTATATGCACACACACACACACACACACACACACAGAGAGAGAGAGAGAGAGAGAGAGAGAGAGAGAGAGAGAGAGAACTGTTCAAAGGTTTGACCAACATTACATGTATTTGATTAAAAAAAAAAAAAAAAAATATATATATATATATATATATATATATATATATATATATATATATATATATATATAATCTGTAAAAACAGTAATATTGTGATATATTATTGCAATTTCAAATAATTGTTTTCTGTTTTAATATATAATTTAAAATGTATTAAATTTATTCCTGTAACATTACTCCAGTCTTCGGTGTCACATGATCCTTCAGAAATCCTAATTCTAATATGCTGAATTGATGTTCAACAATCATGTCTTATTATTATTATTATTATTATTATTATTATTATTATTATTATTATTATTATTATTATTATTATTATTATTATCACAATTCCAGCAGTATATAAATAAAATCATATTTGTGTGGAAACTGTAATTTTTTTTCTTCTTTTATTCTTTGATGAATAAAAAGTTCAAAGGAAACAGTGATTATTTGAACTATACAATGTAAATGTCTTTACTGAAACTTTTGATCAATTTAATGCATACTTGTTTAATATAAGTAGGCTATTCATTTCTTAAAAAAAAAAAAAAAAAGGATCAAATTTACTGACCCCTTTTGAACCATTATCATATCATTTAATATATTGTATTGTGCCACATCATCATATATCATATATCTTTAAAGATGAAAATCTTGGATTCCTGGAGTATTTTCAAATTTATATCTTTTAATATTTTGTCATACTTCACTATACTATCAGAAATGGTTTATTTGTATAAACTGAGTATTATTCTCACATGGAACATAGAAGAAGTAGTCTGTCCTAATTGACAAGTGTACTTAAAAAATATAAAAAAGACACTATATATTTTCCCTTTATATTTCTCCTTTGTCCATCTAGCTCATATTCTCATCACATTTCCATTGTGTCAGATGCTATGGACATTATAATTCTCCTTTTCATTCCATTTGTACGTGCATCTTTTAATTGTAGTGTTCATTTGCCGCTTATCAGCCTGCTTAGAATTAATTGTGACTTAATTGGGTAATACTAATATTTATTGCCATTCAATTTTAAAATGATTGTGTTTTCTTTAATTGTAGGCATGAATTTATAATAGCTCTTGAATAAGTCATGGTCAACAGTGGCATATATTTTATTAATCGTAACGTGACTGCTGACAGGATGCTTTTTCACCGAGTCCCTCAAGTCTGCCGGTAGTTTCAATGGTGTCACAACTTTTGGGGGAAAGGGAGAGCGAGAACGTGTGTGTGTGTGTGTGTGGGAGAGAGAGAGCTGAGTTTGGAGTCTTTGTTAATCAAGACATTAATATATAAAATGATGAAACCTTTACCTGGTCCCAGTTGTTTTGGGCTTTCATGTTGTTGTGCTGTTGTTGTTTGGGCTCTTCATCTGGTATTAATGCCATTCTGTCTGAACTCAAAGATGGCAGGCTGCCTGGTAATTCATATGCTTGTTCTCTGATGGCATCTGTGAAAATGTGCTCCGTGCATATTGGTACATACCCTGTGGGAGGGAGCAGGAGCTCAAACCTCTGACTGAGTGGGATGTACGCGGTTTCATAACTGGGGCACTTGAACCAAAAACAAGAGAGAGAGAGAGAGAGAGAGAGAGAGAGAGAGAGAGAGAGAGAGACGTTGGAAAAGAAGGGCAAATTGATTGTCTGTGTGGTGACTGTGACTGACATGCAGACACAGGGTGTAAGACGATGGGCTGCAGAACCACTGCAGGATAGTTGAAGTTGAAGTACTGAGAATTAGAATATTGAATGGGTTCATATATGAAATATTCCACAAAAAAAAATAAAAATAAATAAGTGAATGAAAGCAGATTTATACTTCTAAAAAAGTAGCATAAAAATATAATAAAAGTAGTCCATGTGAGTTGTGTGCTATATTCAAAGTCTTCACTTTCATTATTAATTTTTTGCCTTTTTAGCCTTGTTTGCTAATTATCATCACCTCAGTCATACGATTTGCAGTCAAATAATAATCAAAACAATCATGGGTGAGATTTGTGGGATAAAGATTAAATAGTTATTTAACATTTTGATTAAATAGCTATTTAACATTTTGATTAAATTGTTATTTAACATTTTTCTCACAGAAATTTATAATGTGACTTCATAAGAGACGGAATATACATTACGAATCAATCTTAATGCATTAGGTTAATTCAAAATAAAATAAAATATAAGGGTTAGCCCCTTAACTGTCACTCACAGTTTTGAACATAGACTTTATAGTGCACGTTCCAAACTTACATTTTTATAATTCATGAATTTAAATATTTTGTAACATGGTATTGATGTACCATTTACATGGTAATGCAATGTCCGACTTTAAAATGGGTTTTAAAGGATGAATTTTGAGATTTTAAGTTTTCAGTTGACAAATAATTTCTGATGATTTCTAAAATGTGATAGAGAAAAAGGCAACGAAGAAGTCTCAAAACTCCTGTTATAATTTAGATTTATTAGGGTGTACTCTTGCCATAAATTAATCTAACAAAATTTTAACAAAAAAAAAAAACATTGTTAATATATAAATTTGGGAGTCTTAGACCTTTCCAACGATATATAGTTTGTCAAGATTAGATTAGATTTGATTGTAATACAGTGAAGTACATTTCTAAAAAGTTAGATCAGGTAGAAAACTTTTACAAATGCAGCTTGCTACTTTTTATTGCATAGCACAAAAGTCATAGTCATTATTTTTAAAAATACAAAAATGGTATTAATCCACTTTTTTTTCTGCTTTTTCCACACAATATTTTTGCCACAAAAAATGACTCAAACTTCACATTAAGAAAGCTGAAAGATTTTAGTTACATTTAAAGTTTCCACCATCATCACTGTGTCTGCTCAACCTCCTTCGCTTGTGGATACAGGATGATTTATGGAGGATCTGGAAAAGTTTTCACATTAGTCATTAGGCCATGACACCAGAAGGTCTAAGGTCACAGTGTTCTTATTATCTGTTCTCTATTACAAGGGAGAGACACAACAGCGCAGACAGAAAGTTTATTTAAAATATGTACTTTTTAAATAAGAACAGTTTTTATGAGCTGAGAAGATACATCATTTTAGATGATGGTTGATGTCTTTTTGTAAATCTTTTATGCAACAGCATAAAAACAACTTTTGTTTATTTGCTTCCATGTGTTTGTAGGTCAGCTAGACACTGTTATAGCCAACATCATCAAATGAGTCACCATTAAGGAACTTTGTTAGCATTGTGTGCCCATACAACATCAAAATAAAACAAATATTATGGTCTGTCATATTTGCATTTTACCTGTTTAGCTTTTGTATTGTTGCTTGCCAAACTCAAGCTATAGCTATTGGCAACATAACAAGTCAACTGATAGTACAAGTCTAAGAAAAGTCTGTTGAGCTCGAGACACATTCCTAAAGCACCCCTTGCCTAATCTGCCTTTTGTCAGACACGCTCATTGCGAGAAGCGATAAGGTCTGAGCACACGTCTATATCTGGGGCGTGCTTTGCTGCGTAAGCTCTTGAATAAACACTCGGGGGACATCTTGGACTTGATAAATGCTCATCCTCCAGAAAACTCTTTCTAAACTTCTATTTAGTTGAGGCATCAGTCATGTTTGCCAAAATTCTGTAAGTTTGGAAAACACAAGCTTTTCATTTGTTTGAAATGAAAAATCAAGGCAGTCTAGAGAAAAGGAATGAATTATTCATTTTAGGAGGAGTCAGAAAGGTGTAACATGAACTAGCAAAGCAACGATACACTTCACTCTCTCTGTGCCAGCCGAGGCTTTATTTATTTTGCTGATAAATGAATGAAAGACTAGTTCATTAATTTATGTCCAGTTGCTTTGGTCGAAGTAAAAATGCATATAAAACAAACAAATAGAAAGAAAAGTGTACAGTTTACAGCGACATTCACAACAATACACTATAATATCATTATATACTATACTTCCAATATGACCAGAATGACTCAAAATGAATTGGACTGGAATAGTAAAATGTGAAATCCCTATAGTGTTTTATAGATAATACAGTACAATATAACCATAATGATAATGTATAGTAAATCTTAAAATAAACAAAATAAACAAATGTAGGAATGAAAGTTAAAAGTTCTATACAAGACACTTACAAAAATGTAAACAAACTATTAAAAACATAAAAAATGCATCACAGTTTCCACAAAAATATGAAGCAGCACAGCATTGATAATAAAAGGAAATGTCATAGAAATAAGTTACATAAAAAATATATATATATATATTCAAATAGAAAACAGTTATGTGAAAAAAGTAGTATTTCTCAGTATTAATGTTTTCACTGTCTGTTTGATTTATAAAAATGTAGTCTTGGGGGGTTGAATGTACAGAGCTCTCTTCCACCTTCAGTAAGCATGACTGAGTTGTGTTCACTAATCATTTCTGTGTGTACACTTGGATGGGTTAAATGCAGAGCATTTACCATTCTGGGTATAGGTTACCATACTTAGTAATATGTCACGCCAATGACAGAAGTCTCGCAACTTCTTCATTAATCTTCCTAAGTGAAGATCCGGGAACCATGCAAATGTAAGAGTACAAGAGTACAAAGGACTCTTCTCAAAGATTGGAGAAGAAATGCAGTTCATTTTGCAGATTGTCAGAAAGCACCAAAATCTGTTTCCAGTTTCAGCGGCTGAGGCACGTGTCGGATTGACATAACAGTCTAGATCAGATCGCAGTTTTAAAAAGATCAGTTCTCATCAGCAGCGTTGTAATACATTTTTAAAAAGATTTCATTTTATGCTTTTATTTCGATAGGAGAATAAGTGGACAGGAAGTGAAGTGGGACTGAATCGGAACTTGAACTCAGGACACCTCAAGTGCAACGGTGCTACATGTCAGTGTGTTGCCCACGATTGTAATTGATGAACATTTTAAGACTTAACAACACTGTCCTCTGTTCTTATTTTTAACCTAATTCACAGTTTACTAATGGTTTTGTATAGTTATTAATTATATGCTGTTATTGTCATTAAGAAAGAATTTCAACTTTGTTGAGCACATCCCAAATGTAGTCCAATCTCATAGAAATTTGCTTTGTTTCAATTTGTCTTTAAGGAGAGTTGGCTGGGGAGGTGAGAGCAGAAGACTTCAAAAGGCCAAAAATAAGGGTCGCCCAATATAAATCAGCCTTAAATGTATGTATGTATATGTGTTTTATATGTGGAGTAAGTGATTGTAATGCAAATACATGACTAACTTTAGTATCGGGATAAAGTGTACAGACTAATGGCAGTGGACAGGAAGGATTTTCTATCTCTCAGTGTGACACCAGGACATGATGATTCTAGAACAGAAAGGGCTCTTGCTATGGAGGTATCCATAATGTTTAATAGTTCGGACAGCACCCATCTCTCAGTTACCACCTTCAGTGTGTTTGTTCCTTGAACAGACCCTGCCTTTCTTAGCAGTTCTCTGTCCTTTGTACTATGATAGCAGACGACTGTATGAAAATATCGCTTGCTCCCATAGACTGAATATATTGTTGTTCTGCATATGTTGAATGACCCAAGCCCTTTCTTACATGTGTTGACTGAATGTTCAGGTTCAGGACTCCACCATGTGAACATCCTCCCAACGGAAGCAAACTGAGGTGAAAGGTTTCCTCTTCCTATTTAAGTCTAAAACAGTCTCTTTAGTTTTTTTGTCCACATGGCACTTTCAAAGGTTCTGCTCACACCAGTCCACAAAGACACCAGTGACTCCTCTGTACTATTCTTCCTCTCACACATCCAGCAATCAAAGTGTTATCAGTGTATTTTTATAGGTGACATGACCCAGCACTGTATTTAATGTCTGTTGTTTGAAGTGTAAACAGGAAAGGAGCCAGGACATGTCCTTGGGGAGCTCCCATAAAACTGACCACCTGTTCCAACACACAGTGCTTCAGAAAACCAGCATTGTCTTAGTATGTTCCTTAGAGTGAAAATGTGATAACATTGATCACAGTGTTTACAGTTTTATTTATTCAAAAGTTTGGACATTGAAATCCATTAAATTGATAAATAAAATTCACAGTAAATGTTTAAAATAGTAAGACATTTTCTTGAGCACAAAATCAGCATATTAGAATTATTTTTGAAGCATTGTAAGGCATGAAATATGAGAAAAAATGCAGTTATTCTGTTATGAGTTCATTAAGTGTAAGTCATACATTTTGTTAATTTATGAGCTGCTTTAACAGATTTGGTGAGTTTGTTCAGTGAAGCGTTCATCAGACTGATTCATACTGGTAACTCCTTATTTTCTAAACCATTTTTTTTTTTTTTTTTTGTGATTCATTAAAAGAACTAAAAAACTGTGTGTAAGTAAATCAGACTACATAGCACCCACAATTTGAAACCTTCTTATGTATGGGAATTGAAACTTTTGACTTTTTATGATTTCTTGGAAACTTAAAGGAACACTACAAATAAATGTGCTGAATTTACTTACTGAATATTAGCCGCTGACCCTGAACAACCTTTTGACAGCATATTTTGATTTCCCGTTTCAATCCAAAATTCTAAACTAATACATTTTCAACCACCCTCAAAAACTACTGAGCATTCCTATGTGCTTCTTGAATGTCACCTCACCAAGAGCAGGTCGACTTAAAGCATCTGCAAACAATTATAGAAATAGCATCTGAGAAACAATATCAACACAGCTGGCCAAACCTGAGTGATCAGCAGAATCACTCAAGGGGAAGTTTTAGTTTTAATTCAATAATTGCATCCATGTGGTCTGCTTATGCTTTTGTATCAAGTGTCAGATATAGTTAAAAAGGGAACTGATAAACGAGTATAACCTGGAGCCTTTGAACCACTTTGTGTTGTGTAGAGCACACTACCGTTCGAAAGTTTGAGGCCAGTAAGAAATATTATAATTGAAAGAAAATAACAATTATACTTTTATTTAGCAAGGATGGATTAAACTTGTAATGTTACAAAAAAAAAATTATATTTCAAATAAATGAAAAGTTCTGTTGAACTTCCTATTCATGAAATATGTATTTGGATTTCCACAAAAGTTTTAAGTGGCATAATCTTTCTCAAAATTAATAACAAAAACAAATGTTTCTAGAGCAGCAAATCAGCATATTAAAATGATTTCTGAAGGATCACGTGACACTGAAGACTGGAGTAATAATACTGAAAATTCAGCTTTGCATCACAGGAATACATATTAAAATAGAAGACACTTTTTTTAAATTGTAAAATAATTTAACAATATTTCTGTTTTTTTTTTTTTTCAATATTTCAATATATATATATTTACTGTAGTTTTGATCAAATAAATGCAGTCTTCTTGGTGAGCATAAAAGTCATCTTTAAAAAAACTTAAATCCCAAACTTTTGAATATTGTTCACGTTGCTTTCATGTGTCTAAAATGAATGAATGTCCATATTTGAAAAATCTACTATTATGTGTTATGAATATTTGTTGTGCAAACTGCTTTTTATAAAGTAGGACATGACTTCCTGCAGTTGCTTAAAAATCAGTAACAGCCGCAGTTCCAAACAAGTGGGAAATGAGCATAATCAGTCAATGGGGCCCAACCCTCTAAACAAGTACAGAGACTCTCTTATTCTTCACAATTCTCTCTCTCCCATTACACATGGACCTCGAAGCTCGTTCTCATGTGAAAACAAAAGTACACTTCACCAATGTTCTCCCACTCTCTCTGTGTGTCTCGCTTTCCTTTTCTTGATTGCAAACAGTGTAATGTTAAGTTGTGATGTTTACCACATGGGCGATTACCACAAAGTCATTAGAGGGCTGTTATGAAAGCATTCTCAATGACTTTATCTTCCCTTCAGCCTTTTTAAAGGAGCGCAGAACATTAATATGAGTTAATCAAAATTGGCCCTGCTTTACTTCTGTTTCTATGCCTGATTTACTGCAGCTCTGGGCAATGATTCATCAACTGGCAACTTCCCAGCATGCCTCAGCCAATGATGGTACCAGAGGCAAGTACAACCCAATAAAACAAGACTTCAGTCGCGAACAACCCACATTGTTTTATGAGTACATATCGGAATTTTGCATATCTGAACTAAAGGGTAAATTCTGAACTAAAGTCAAACTCTAGCATAATAATGTTCCAGTTGATTATTTAAATATGTTTAATATGTAATTGTGTCTTAATTGGGGGGGGGGGGGGGGGTCATGGCCAAGTGGTTAGAGAGTTTGACTCCTGTTCCCCGGGCGCTGCAGCATAAATGGCTGCCCACTGCTCAGGTGTGTGTTCACAGTTTGTGTGTGTTCACTGCTCTGTGTGTGTGCACTTTGGATGGGTTAAATGCAGAGCACAAATTCTGAGTATGTGTCACCATATTTGTATTAAAGTGTTCAAAAGTTTGGGGTTAGGATTTTTTTTTTTCTTCTCTGTTTTTCAAGAAAGTCTAAAGGCTAATTAAAATATCTAATTGATTAAAATAATCAATATTTCTAATATATTTAAAAAATCAAGTTATTCCTGTGATGGCAAAGCTGAAAAAAAAGAAAAACACAGAATGTTTCCTTTAAGGATTAGTTTAACACAGTTCATAAGACAGGAAGAAGGAGGTGGGAACCGACAAACATTTAAATAAAACTTTAATAATAAAGTAAACACAACACAGTGACAGTCCCTTGTTGACAACTGTCACACATAAAAAAAAATAAAAAAAATAAAAAAACCACAAAATAAAACCCAGGTCTGGTCCTCTCTTATTCTTCACTGTTGTTCCTCTTTTTATCCTTCCGGAGCTCCTCCGCGGGACTCGAGACCGGTGAGTGGTACAGGTGTCGCTCATTCTCATTAACTCCACCGGCCTCGCTCCGTTCCCATGCCTCTTGGTCTGCCCCCTCTCATCACAGTTAGGTTTTGGGGATACAATTTAATGTTGTAAAATATATAGACAATTGAGACAAATAAAAAACTCATAACCCTACATGTTTGTGTGTTAGCACATTGCTAAGCTAATGGGAATCCCAATGTAAATACTTAGTGTTATTAATATTGGGATTGGGAATTGCACTATTACATGACTTTAATACATAACATTTTCTTCAGTAATTTAAGGAATAGAAATGTATTTCTGTCATTTTTTACACCCCATTGTCCATCTCGGATTTATATTTGTTTCACTAATCTTGCTGCAGTGCATCGTGGGTGCATGAATGCAGTTTCTGTTGGCACCTCACTAGGTGTTAAAGCATATGAAAATGCAATCAGTGATTAGCAATTAGCCTCCAGCATTGGAATAATTTCTGACCCAGTGAAGATCATAACCCTTTCTAAGCACATATCCCAAGGTACTAATGAGCAGATGTCTGTCTAACAGAAGGATGATGTGACTGCATATACACATCAAAACAAATTTATAAACACACTTTTTTAAACTAATGATTATGTGCCCAAAGACTCAATATTTATAATCGAGCCAAAGTAAGGTGATATGTATGAACACTGGCTGGTTATGTACTTGCTCAGAAATTGATTTTGGATCATTTTTAACCCCAAAATTACAGACTGCTGCTTTAACTACATCTTCTGAAATTGTCAGCCTGCATTATCCAAAGCATCAAATTAATGTCAGTTTGTCCTGGGACATGCTGCTCTCAGTGCCACTTTATTTAGCTCAGTATAATGACTATACACAGTGCCATCACTATCTCTTCCTTCCTTTTTATAATGACCAAAAACAACCAAACAGGCATTCACATAAAATACAGCCTCCACTAGCCATTACAATCAAATGCGTAAGAGAAGGTAAAATGTTGAGAGAAGTGATATGGTTGGTTGGGTGACTGTGTTTTTATCTGCAGTCAGTTATGTTCACAGGAATTGGTGTGCTTCCTGTTCTTGGGTGGGCACTTGAAGGATTTGCTGAGATATCTTTCAGTTTGATTTGAGACAACAAAGAGTAAAGTGCATTGATTTGTATTGCTTCTTGTGATTTGTTGATATATCTTCTATATAAAGGATCTATTGTTACCCAGTCTAAAAGTGTAGAGCTTTTAGGATAAGATGGTATTGTGTTGCAAAACACTTTGTTTTCTTTTCCAGATGGAACGTAATTGATATTATGCCCATAACTGCACAAACATCTTCATGACTGTGGTGCCCAAATGTCTCTCAAACTTCAAATTCCAGTGGCTCTTTTATTTTCTCTCGAACACACACAGGCACACAAAAATCATACACAAACAACCCGTCCTGGAACTGCCCTCACTGAAAACATGTCAAGTGTCTACGGTCATCATTTCCTGTAGCTGTTTACAGCAAAGTTCTCAAGAAGTCATCAGACAACGGATGATCAGCTGTAGCATCTATTATGAGAAATTTATTATGAAAGTATCAATGTTGAAATGTGAATGTGTCTGCTTGTTGCAGATTCAATGGTAGAGTTTTTAGAGATTGGGAGAAAAAGGAGAGATGAGTTACTTATCGTGTCCTGATTTATTTGTTCTTTTTCATAGAGGGGGCGACGTGACAAAAGTGACTGTCCCTGAGGAATTGCCTAAATGAAGTGCTGGAAAATCCTCTGTCTGTACACATGATCACAATATAAAATTACTGCCAGCTGTCAAACTGATTTAAAATGTTTAATTGTGATTTATCTCAGAATTTCCTTACCATTTTAGTTCTTTTCTGCTTTAGTTACTTTTAAGGAAGAAAATAAATACATAATAATAATAATAAATAAATAATAGGCTTTTGTGTAATTACTAAGTTCAGCAATTTGTGTGAATGAAATTTATGCAGCAGTGCTATTTACTTTTTTTACTTACAGAAAACATTGTACATTTAGATATTGCAGGTGTCTTATGGGGGGTGTTAGTGAATTAGATTCAATAAAAAGGTTCAACTCAAAGGTTGTAAGTTCAAAACCTGGAAGTGATCCATGCATCACAACCATTGTTCAATCAAGCTAGGCGCTTAACCCCAGGTTGCTCTGTGAGTTGCTTTTGATAAGACAGTGTCTACTAAATGATAAATAATCTTAATTAAGCTGAAAGTCTCATATAGCCAAACGTTTAACTAAACAGCAAACCAATTGCAGCTTGTTTCGGGGGTGGTCTGAGGCTTGGACCAATAGAAAAGTGACCTTAAATAATACTTTTTTTCTTCTTCTTCTCTGCAGTAAAGGAAATGGTCTGATCAGTAGGGCAAAACACTCAATGGAGAATGATGAAAATCTCAGAAGTGATTCATTTTCATCTGAACTGAGCCACATCCTCCAAACCGCAGAACCCTTCGGCCATGTGAGGACTTTAGCCCAATTTACCAGCTCAATTGAAACCAGATGTCACTCCAGCAATAGCCATTACTTTCACCACTAAATCATTCTGTTCCTAAAGGAATGATAGTCAGGCAACTAAAATGAATCACTTGCTCTTATTAATCACCCTCTAAAAGATTTTTTTTTTCTATGAGAACTTTTACTCCGTCACACGTTCTGAAAAAAATCAAAGTGCACAAAATGTTCAGTGGTTGTGAAAACTGGTTGATTTAGTTCTTTAGTTTCTGAGATTAAAATAATGGTTGTCAAACAAAGCAAAAAATTAGTAGCTGGCATCTCCTCCAAGAAAAACACGTTTTATGAATTCTCTCTTTGTTGTTTAGTGTCTGGAACTCATTGAGTTCTGTTACGTGTGTTTGCGTGCATAAGTAGAATTAGTCTTTTGTCTGAAACTGTTTACCGCGCACATATGAACATTCATTCTTCAGAAGTGTTGTTTTGATTGCTCGAATATCTCACGTCAAGAGCTAAATGTTTAAATCCTCAAGACAGCTCAAGGAAGACTGTATGAGGACTGTAAGAGAAGCAGTTTGCCATGTGTTCAGCAGGATCCAGCAGTGAAAATGTTTATTATCTATTTGTTGATTGATTGATTGATTCACCCTAATATTCACTTTACTCTTATGATTTTTTATTCTTATTATTTTTGTATTATTTTCTCTGTCTAATTTATTTATTTATTAACACTTACTCTTAATACCTGCATAGATTTTAATATCTGCATGATGCCCTTAGTATATAAGAAACAAAAAGGTAAGATTAAAGAGGCAATTTTATTCATTACTATACTCATATAAACCATTTTATTGCGATCTGATTTGACTGTGTAAAACGAAACCGATCAAATCACCTACAGTATGCTATACTGTAACAGCAAGCCTCGAGTTCTTTTATTTGACCAGCTCTCATTGCTTTTCTCTTTTGCTGAACTGTTTGATTCAATCACCAAACCCCAGTTTCTTCCATGGGCTCAATCACAGCTGGCTGGCTAATGTGAATAAACGTATTTACACAGTTGTGGCAGGTTGTCTGAGCGTGTTCTCTGGGATACAGACATGAGTAACGGGCGCCATTACGTTATCAAACCTCTGTCGATGACCTCTGGATGGCCTTAACCGTGGGCCGCTGCTCCGTCTCTCACCGCGACCATTCTGACTGTTCATCTCAGCGATACGGACTTCACACTCCCTTAACGTGTAGATCCAAATCAGTCTACATGCCTCTCTGCTGGAATAGAGCATTTGCTGTTTATTTTGGCTCTCGCCCAACAGCCAGTTCAGTGAGGGCTGGACAAAGTCAGGCTAAAGGATCACGCATAGCAGTAATTCACTCTCCGTAGCGAATAACCCTTTTTCTGAAAGCTGTGGCGATAAGAGGCCATATTCAAGACACGCTGGACTGACAGGAGTCTGTTTGTAAAATAAATAAAGGTCGACGTCAGAGCTGTTGAAATGTGCAGTTGCATTTGCTGATAAGTTAGTATATAGGCTAGACGCTGGATGAGTGTCTGTGGTTGGTTTATAATGGGCAGAAAGGGAAATTGGATCAAGAGTGTGTGTGTCTGCTTGTCCGGAGTTGCTCGTCTGTATTAGATTGATGTTAAATTGGAACAATATGTCTCTCTCTTAATTTCTGTCTGTGTGACGAAAAAGCAAAGCTTCTCTTCCTGTGTGTATTGTTCAACAGGGCACCGTGGTCATCTCTTGCTAAGCAGGACTCAACTGAGCATGGGAACCTGTCACATAAAATGAGCTCTGGGATTTCTTCACAGTGGGGTGGAGGTCGTAACAAGCTTTTTTATCCCTTCTCACATGACCTTATACTGACTGGAATACATTAGTTTAACACCATTGAGAACAATTAGGATAGTGATTATATTTTATTAAATTATGCCTGTAATATATACCGATAAATACCAATTAAAAAGTGCTTTTTAATAAAACTAACTCATGCTTACTTCCTAAACTTTCCTGTGGTGACATGATATTATGGTTGCTTAGGAATTTATGATATAATTCAAATGTAAACATATTTTAATGTACAAATGAAGTGTTTTGAGGTCATACCGACAGCTGCATAGTAACTGAATACATTTAATCTGGATAAGTACTTTATTAAATTACATTTGAAAATACCCCTAATCAGACTTCAGTTTGGGAAACCTTGATGTAATATAATGTTTAATGCACTTAATGAGTCTCTTAAAACAGGTTTACATGTATGCAAGGTCAAAAAACATTTTAGTTTTCTATATATATATATATATATATATATATATATATATATATATATATATATATATATATATATATATATATATATATATATATTATATATATATATATATATATATATATATATATAATTTAATTTTACCTAATTTCTAAATGATTCATAAACGACTCATGCGAAGCAGTTCAAAGAATCAGTCTCTCTAAACCCCTCCTTTCTATGAACCCTCACTGCTGTGATTGGTCAGAAGATGCAGTCCTTTGTGATTAGTCCAGAGCATTAAAAATCTGGATTGGTCGACTGCACACAGAGCATTTCGGGAAATGAGACGTTCATTGCCATGACGGAATGACATCCATGGAGACTTGTCAATAAATAGAAAAGACATATTCATCATAGTCAGATCAGACTCCATGCTTAGGTGAAGGGTTTTTTAACATGTGCTGAGTTTGAGAGCTGTACATGTTTTTATCTCTTCTCAACTGGATTACTGCAATTCAGTGTTTATTGGGATTAACCAGTCATGTATGAATTACCTACAAACAGTACAAAATGCAGCTGCCAGACTTTTGACTGGCACTCACAAATATGAACATATTACTCCTGTCCAACTCTCTTTGCACTGGCTGCCAGTGCATTTTAAAATAGAGTTTAACATTTTTTGAGTTTTTACTTTTTGTTTGTAAGGTTTTAAATGGTCTGGCACCTTCGTACCTTTCTGATCTGTTGAGTTTACACAGTCCAGCTAGATGTCTAAGGTCATTGAATCAGAAACTGTTATTGGTCCCTAGATCTAGGCTGAAGAGAAAAGGTGACCAGGCTTTTGGCATAGCCGGCCCTAAATTGTAGAATAGTCTTCCAATCTCTATTAGAACAGTTGCAACAGAATCTCTTCTTAAAACAAGTCTTAAAGCCTACCTCTTTGAGAAGGCTTTTAGTTTATGAGCCAACAGGAGTTTAATATTTCTATTTATTATTTGTTTGTCTTGTTTAACCTTTTATGTACACACTGCATGAAAGGTAATATTCAGAAAGTAGTCTGATAATATAACCTTAAAATGTGTAATGTAATGGATAACATTTTTATCATATAATTTGGAATCAGTATCGGATTACAAGTTGTAAGTAATCTACCCAGCTCTGGTCATACCATAGCATTTATTTCTTTTTTTAATTGACAGTCTGTCTGTTTAACCATCATTTGTGTGAAAAGGAATACAAGTTGTTGGTCTATTACATCCACTAGTATTAGTTTAAGCAGGAAACTGCAGATAATTGTGTGTAAAAGTAGTTGTTTTTGGAGTTTTGCAATAATGTAGGTTTCTAGTAAGTGCCTATGTTGCGTAACACATTTCAAATTTTTATCCTTTTCTCCTTGATTTCTTAACCCTTTCTCTCCAGTCGAACAACCAGTACCAAGTCCCCCCTTAGAGAAAACTAGTCAACAAACTAATCACACCCCCCGCATTGTTATAACAAAGAAATGAGAAAGAAAACATCAAAAAAAGTCCTTCATCAGAAGACAGGGTTCTTGCAGATGTGCAGAAGGTAAAGCACTTGGGAGCAGCCGGTGCAAGCCCTTTAATAATAAACACAAGTTTTCTGTTCTAGCTAGAAGTTCCCTCCATGGTGGCCTAAAGGTTCTTGTTAAAATGGACATCTACTCTTAGCCACTCATGCATATATATATGTGTATATGGCATGACTTTGGGCAAATCGAGTCAGTAATTGGAGACATACAGGATCTATATGAAGTGTACAGGGTTGGAGTTGTTTTCCACGAGGCTGAAATCCCACAAAAGACATCCAAGGAAAACAGTGGCCCCACTGACCCGAGAGAAGCCGAGGGGGCAATGCTCTGGAGCCAAGCGCGGGTCCCGGGAGAGCTCCACCGGGTGACTGAGTTACTTAAGAAAACAGCCAAACGGAGCGAGGCAGAACCCATCGCTTCTGTCTGTGACTTCTGAGAAGGGGATGATGAAAAGCCACATGTGTGGTTTTTATTAACCCGAGGAGGGCTTTTGTGCTTCTTACCAAAATATAGACACCACAGAGAAACATGATCGATTTTTTTTTTTTCAATATAAACTACTGTTTAAAATGTTGGGGTCAGATTCTTACTGTATTTTTTTTCATTCTTTACTTCAGTAAGGATAAGGATGCAATAAATCGATCAGAAGTGACATGAAGACATTTGAAATTATTTCTTTTTAAAATAAATGCTGTCCTTTTGGAATTTCTATTCATAAAACAATCCTGAAAAAAAATGCTTTGCACAAAACAATAACCAGCACAACAGTTTTAAATATAATCATCAATGTATTTCAACGTTGATAATAAAAAAATATGATTTTATTTTATTTATTTTATTATTTTATTGCAGCAGCAGATCACCATATAATTTCTAAAGAATAATGTGACCCTGAAGACTGGAGTAATGATGCTGAAAATTCAGCATAGGAATAAATTACATTTGAAAATATATTGAAATAGAACACATCTATTTCAGATCATAATAATAATTCATAATATTAAGCATAGCCTCAGTGAGCACAATATATTAGTGTATCCTTTCAAACACAACTGTTCATTGTTGTGTTAGATTAAAGGCAACATGTTTTTCGATTGTTCTCATTTATAATAATCATTTATATCTAATCACAGTCTAATAAAATGTGGCAGAATTATTCACAATGGTTGGGAGAGTTTTAAAGGCATTGAAATAATAATAATAACGATGTTTATACGAGACAAAAATGAACTGCTAACATGTCTGTAATTGCTCCTTAATTTGCAGTCCTTTTGATAAAACATTCACACATCACCCGCTTGTGTGGCAGACTTATTATAGTAATCAATTTTGGATGATATGTAAATATTGCCAATGTTTAGATTTTTCAAGTACAGTTTGTCATTACAAATGTAGTCTCAAAGGGCTAGTTGGGCCCAAAGCAATCATGTATGTGTTAATATGCCACAAAATCGCTACTAACATTACCATAAATGTCCAACAAGCCCTGTTTACAAATCCTCTCGGTGCACATTCAAGAGTGTCTGAGACGGAGCCTCATCTGAATACCAATTTACTCAAATAGACAAACAGTGTTAAATCACCTACAGTGAACCATTTCAAATGGCTTTCAATGGAAGAGCAACGTTTTATTACACCAGCAATGACATGTTTTTACTTTCTAAAGAAGCCAACTTCAAATTCAAATGGAGCTTAAGGAAAAGGTGTTTTATAGTTTATACCTGCTGCTATCTCTTATTAATAGCAATTCAAACTTTGTGCCATGTGATCTCTGTAATGGTTGTAAGTGATGGACAGGAGAAGGTTCTTAACAGTTGGCATCAAGCAGCAGAGATACATGCAAAACTTTGCTGCTTACATTCTCTCTTTATGGAGCTTGAAAACAAAATGAATCATTGTGTGACTGGCAGTCATGCACTGTCAATGGAATTGTTATGCAAATTAGTTTTCTTTCTTTTTCAGATTTAAATGTAGCTATGGATGATTATGAAAACACAAATTCCATGTCATGCTGAATTTCATATCGACCAAGCACTGCTATTTAAAGCATGAAAATCATTTTCCTGTGTATTAAACCAGGTTATTTCAAGAATATGTTGATCAATTATAAAAAGTTATAGGCCATTTAAAAAAGCATTAGCCTTAAAGCCATGCATCCTTGGACTGCAATTAACAAAATATACTGAAATATGTTTGTCTATGTTTCACTGTAAATATTTTGAAGAGTAATAACAGTAGATAAAATATGGGAAATATCATTTTCTTTGGTAAAAAGAATATTAAAAATGTTTGTAATTTATTAAGTTGTGTTAAATTGTTAAGCAGGAGGAACTGTAATGAAGTTTATTGGAAAAAGATCTGAATCGGATTCCTGAAATAGATTTAGGTGATCTTCAAGGACACTATATTTCAGACGGATTCAAATTGCATATTGCATGTTGCATTTAATTGGTGAAAGAAAATAAAAATAAAACTGTATTTCTAAGAATGTGAAATTCCTCATAACAATTTGAGAAGAATACATTCAAACCAGATTAGGGTTTGCTGTAAAAGAGCTGCTCAGAAAATGTCTGAATTAATAAATATAAATGCTGTGAATGAATGTCAATGTGTAACATCAAATTTTGCTTTTATACACATGAGATAAATAAAGCAATTTTGCATCAATTTAACTTTTAACAAAACAAGCATGATTGTTTAGGATAGTAAATCTTGACAATTAGGAACACTTACAGTACATAAAACCAGTTTATGTGTATTAATGTATTGCACATAAATAACAGGTCTCATAAAAACTTATAATATTTTGTAACGACTTGAGAGGTTTTGGAAAAGAGAGCATGATTAGCTACATTTCCATTTTTCCTGGAATCCAACTAAACTATAAAAGAAAGAAGCATGTGAACATCTTAACCTTTATGAAAGGGTTCACGTCTGTCTTTGCATTTGGCGGTTTGCCTCGATGTTTCAAGCCCTGCATATTTTCATCTGCGTAGTTAAAAAAAAAAAAAAAAAAAAAAAAAAAAAACTTGGAGAAGCCTTCCTCAAATGTCTAATATATAATTATATTGCATGACATAATAATACATTTTTATATTTTAATTATTTGCTTAATGTAACCCAAAACATGAGGAAATAGTGCCGCCAGTGTCTTTCAAAAGTGTAATTTGACATCTTTACCACTTGATGTCAGAGTTGCCTCCTTTAAGAACATTTCGAAAAATTCGAACTGAATAAATACATTAAATTTGCGTTTTAGCTGTTTGTAAGAGGGATGTTTGCTTTAAATTCCGCATTCATGATCATTTTGTGCTTTTTAAAATGTATTATTATTTTATTTATTTATTTTATATTATTATTTTAATGTGGTGAGTATTATGACAACACAACATTTGTTAATAATGCACACACGATCATTTTGAAAGTGATTTAAAGGAATATAATAACCATAAAAAAAAAAATAAAAAAAAATACACACACACACACACACACACACACATATATATATATATATATATATATATATATATATACATATACATATATATAATATTTATAATATTTTTTTTTTTTTTTTTTTTTTTTCGTAATAACAATGATAAAATAGTAAATTTACTGGAAAACAGTCTGTATGGTCAATAAAGAACTTCCTCTCTTTTCCCTAATTATAATTTATGTCGAATTATATAATTATAATTCTACTCTGGAAAAATGACCCAAATTCATTTATACATTTAAATATAGGCATATTAATATATTATATACATATTATCCTTATATAAAATACAATCCTTATATATATATATAATCATAGTCTTTACCATTTATGTGATTAATTATTTTTAAGGTACTGCAAGTTAGAGGTTTTATACGTGTCAAAATATGAAATGTAAATACAATTATGTACAGAGTGAAATGTAAGTTATATATATATATATATATATATATATATATATATATATATATATATATATATATATATATATATATATATTTTTTTTTTTAAGCATGTCTTCTAATTGTAATTTAAACTGCATTTTTGAAACTGATGACAAAAAGATAAAATAGTTCTGTATGGTCAATAAAGATCTTCAGATCTTCCTCTTTTTTAATAATATTTTGTGTGAAAAATCGACAACAGTGAATGACATCTCCCTGTTTCTTTCTTTCCTGCATCATCAATAGAACTATGAGTAGACATGATGAAAGTCACTCACGGGGTCCCAGAGCAAGACCCTTGATTCGCTGCAGACACACACACATACTGTACACACTCTTACCCTGCCGCACACTTTAATTAAAGCCTTTGAGAATTGCACATTTTCAGAAGAGGGAAACATGCTTAATTTCCACCTCTTGACAGGTACATTTAAGTTCTGCAGGTCTGACCTGATGGGACTTCCATTTGATATAAGAATCTAAATATGAAGGCTGGAAAAGAGGATAGAAAAAAACACGAAGCAAATCACAGAAGAAAGAACTGAAAAAGTCCAGATCTTGATTTTCTGTTAGTGTGTTTGAAGTGTGGGCCAATCTGCGACACATCAGATATGAGTTAAGATCAGCTGGCGGGACATTAGAAAGAAGAGCCCGTCTTGTTTGCTCATCTAATTGCACAGAGAAGCAAATGTCAATAATTCATCTGTGCACTTTTTACTTCTCAACATCTGCACGATGAGGGACAAACAAATCAGCAAGTCAATGTCAATCAAAAAGCAGCCCGGCCTGCACAGTGTATTGGATTATTCCCGTCCGCAAGTGTCTCTAGGAGCCAATGTGCAATTTGATATGTTCTCTGTTACCCCCTGCTTTTTTGACAGCTTTCTCAATCCAAGTGATATGCCTTTTTTCAACATCAAAAATTCACTTCAAAATAGGTCTATTGAACATTTGAGGACATGTGTATTTCAGACTCCATGGGTCTTTGAAGTTTTACAAGATACAGAAGACAACACGCTGAAGAATAAACATTTCAAAATCACAGCACACTGATAGACCTTGAAAGCAGACCGGCCGCTGTTGTGCTAATCCACCGAAAGAGGGGACTGTGCTCTGCTCCGAGGTGTCTTTGCTCCATCTAGTGAAGCTTTATGGTAGGGTGTGAATGAATTAAATCTGCACTGTGAGCTCTGGCTAAGATCATGCACATATTAAAATTCGAAGCAGTGCTTCATTTCAGACTCCTGTCCGTCCTGTTGCACTTTGATTTCATCATATTGGTGGATTAAGGTAATCTTTGCTTCCTGATCAACTAGTGTGCAAATTATGAGCTCGGTTGATGATATCCCTGTCTGCCTCCTATCATTTTTAATTAAGTTCATCCAGGAAAGAATGGTGAATATTGAATGTCAAACTTGACATAAAAGCATTTCATTTAGCTGAGGTTTACAATAAGACCATGCATTTTGTGAGACAATTGAAACATATGGACAAAAATACATTGACAAAAATAATTATTTAAGTAGTTCTAAGTCAAAAATATGATTTAAGATAATTGAATTAACCTAAATACATTTATTTATACCACTAAAATGTCTTTACACATATATGTTAAATCATGTAGAAATATTCATTTTCAGTAACAATTGCAAGTTATCACTTTCTTCAGTGTACAGTTTTGGTGGTTAATCTCTATGATTTAGGTTTACCAGAGATAATAAGTAAAAAAAAAAAAAAAAAAAAAATCATCTTCTTCAAAAAGTTTGTCATCAGCCTTTTTTTAATGTCTTTATTTTATTTTATTCATTCATTAATCCACTCATTCATTTAATAATAATATCCCCATATTTCTTGACTTAAAATTACTGTCTTTTAGAAATCCAGTAGCACCAATATAATAGTGCATTTAAGTAAAAAAAGTGCTAACCCTAACCCTAACCCTAACCCTATATTTTTACACTGCAACACCAAACTTTTTAATTCATCTCAGGAGGGTGGTGGTCATTTGATTTCACCTTTGTAGCTCTTTTCTCAGCTGATGATGTTACAACTCACCCATGTTACAGCACTCTCCAGTCTCACTTACGCAACATACATGTGTTATGCTATCAATTCTTTGGCAATAGAATTTAGTGCAATAAAACATGCATGCATTAAGCTCTCGGAGCGCATGAGTTTGAAGTATTAGTGCGAGCTGTAGAACTCTGAGACATTGTCAGTTTTAAGAAACTTTAATGCTGTAGTGTTGTGTTGCTTCAACAGTCATCTAAGAAAAACTGACATTTAGGTAATAGAAAAAAAAGTAGTTACATTGTAAAAAAAAAGAAAAATGAATTATACATCTTTAGTTCTTTTAGACAATCCTCTCATAATGTTTAATTGAAGCTCAATAACACAGACTGCCAATTAAAGGCTATGCAGACAGCAGTCCTGTGAATGGTTAAGTGCTTTGGGATTTGGCTACATGGCCTTTTACATTTTCCATGCCTGTTATTTTTCGGTTAATGTGAAAGAGGCTTGTGCAACAACTTGTAATAAGCATAAAACGGATGTAAAATTGATCTTAGATAGCCCAAGCAAAGGCATAATGGCAGCTTCCACTCTACATAATAAATACGTAGAGGTGTTTTAATGATGTAAGATAAGAGGTTAGGTCTTCTGAAGAACTGAAAATGCAGATGATTCGTAGTAAGACGCGTTGCAGCTTTTTTTTTCAGTCTAGTCGAAATAACTTTTCGAAAGATAGTTTGCACATGGTTTTTCTCTTTTTTTTAGTATTACAATTTCATTATGGATACTGACAACCATTTTTTATTTTGCAGATATTTTAATATTTTTTTTTTCATGATACAGTAACATTAATGAATGTCATTATAAGCATAACTGCACTGCTGCAACATTATCCTACAATAGTGGAGTACAATATCAGTGTGAGGCTTTTCTTACTTCAAATAAATACTGTATAAGAGTCTTCAGTGAAGTTAAGAGAAGCCAAACTTTAGCTCCACTACAGAAGCTGTTATTTTTCCGGTGTGATGTATTGAAATCAGCATCATGTATTTCTAATCTACCCTCTGCCTCTGAAGCATCAATAAGGAAAGGCCATATCCCTTCTCCCTGAAGTGATAATTACCCACATCGCTATTGATCCACCTATTGATGCATCGCTAATTGTTTGCGGCGCTTGTTATTTATTTAATTCATTTCCGTACTAATGCGTATGTGTTAACCTTGAGTCAAGGACCTCGGCAGAGTTTGGGATGCAGATGTGGTCATGTCGGCGTTTGGGTTCGACTTTAAAACGGCAGAGAGTTTGTGCCGTTCACACTTTGAGCTTTCGGCTGCTTAAACAGAATGTCAATTCGAGCCAAATTTGAGTTGCCGTAACGATTCTTTCTTGACGTTGTTGAGATATTGAATTTCGTCCCAGCCTTGAATGCTTCCATGTTTTCAGAGTGGTCTCACAGGTGCTTTCGAAGACGGCACAAGATGCAATTATATCGACAAAACTCAAAACCACATTGAAGAAGAGATGGAATAATAATGACGATTTTATGTATCATGAAAAAAGCGAGATAGATTTCAATAAAAAACAACAAGTGCGTTCAGTTTGACTTTAATTAGTGGTATTGATTCCTATACCTATTCAGAAACCCAAGGCTACCATACGCAGCTGAATATTCATTTACTCCCTTTTTGCTTTATTTCAAACACATTTTCAAATTGCATTTGAGTAAATATCGACAGAACAAACTTGTGTTGCTTTCTATGATTTAAAGCACTAAAACCTGCTTTGATATCGAGCTTGATATGCACACAACAAGTGTGATTTTATCAACCACAAGCGCATAAAATGGAATAAGTGATCCACAGAGTGACTGTTTATGATGGCGAGAGAGTAAAAGGTGTTTGAAAACACCTGATCCATGGTGGAAGAATACAAAGTGAATATGAAACTGCATGTCAACTCTAAAACTGCTGTTTGTGGCATGGTTTGGGTCTACAGTGCATGCGAGGGAGCGTTATGAATATGCAGACTCAGTTCAAGAGGTACATTCCGAGCTAATATGAGCGAGCGCTACCGAGAGGTAATGCGTTTGTGTGTATGTATGCGAGTTTCGCAGAACTGAAGGTGTTTGTGCTGTTATGCCCTCTGGCTTGGCTGCCAGCTTCTTTCCCCCACTTCAGAGCCAGGAGGCAGACTGCCGAGGAATACCGATCACCTTGGCCAGAGATGCTCCTTTGAGCCTTTCTCTGGCATCTTTTCCCCTTCTGCCAGCTTCCTCCTCTGCTCCTCTCTTCCCTTCTGAAGTTGACAACAAAGACATCCTCGGGGTCCTCCTTGATGTAAGACCCACTCTTGATCTTTTTTCCCTATGTTTTTTGTACCTTAGTGTTGCGCTACTTTCATATTCCGCTAGCACAATATTTACACTCCAGAAGACAAAGCCGGGGTGAATCTTTCATGCTGGCCAGGGCCCTTCAGAAAGAACCAATCATCCGACCACGCTTCGGCATCGTTACCTGGCCAGGCTTATCAGATATCAGGGACAGGTAACCTCCGGCCGTGCCGCACAGTCACGCGTCTTTCCAATCCCGAGCCAAGGCTGGAGCCGCCTGGTGCGTCGGAAGACTTTGTTCCCATCTTGATTTGCCTAAACCTATCCGTTTATAATTGAACCTCTCTATCCGAGAGCGCGGGCCGAGTTACATCTATCGGGCTGAAAGTTTTTCATCTCTTCCCTTCTTCTCTGACATGGAGTACCTTCATCACGGCTGCCACAGTTGCCTCTTTCCCCCCTGCCCTCCCTCGCTCTTTCGCTCTCTCTTTCCTTCCCCGCTTCCACGAGGAGAACTCTCTAAAGAGCTAATTAGTGGAGCGAGCGAGCGAGTCCAGAAAGCCATGGTGGAGTCGGAGGAAGAGACTAGTGCCTCGCTCGCTTGCTGGCTAACGGTCAGGATCCTGCAAAGGGGTCACTGGAGTAACCGGCAGTAACGAGTGGCAGAAAGACCGACACGGACAATTGAGGGAGCTTCTGAGAGTGATGAACCACTGACAGGAGGTTTCCTTCAAGAGTCCAAATGGCTTAGAGAGGGACAGGCTTTAAGTACCTTAGAGTACAGAAGCAGTGATGCTAACGACATGCTAACGCAGGCTGCTCCATATCGCTCACACTTGAGAGGAAGAGAGAGTCTCCCTGACATACTTACAGGAAGCCAGGGGCGTAAGAAATACAAATAAAACGCTATCCAAAATATTCACTTAGTGGCCAAAGGCAGCACTCAGTTACATCCAATATACAATATACTCCAATACTGAATGACAGTAACAACTAGCCTAATATAGATCAATATAATATTTTTATATTAAATGTAATCATAATGAAAGTCACTGTGGTCAGGTGTTGTTTGGATCCCTTTGATTATCATTGTACAGGCAATTTTTTGTCTTCTATTCCACATAAAAAATAATATAGGTTTGAATCAACTGTGACAGTGAGTAAATGATGACCATTTTTATTTTGGGTGAATTTATCTTTTAACCGGTTTTATACAGGTCAAATTTGATATTCACTCTGACCAAATCACCCGACATTAAAAGTCCTTTTTTAAGCTACTTGGATAAAGTAGAAATAAATGCATAAAGGGATAGTTCACCAAAGAGTGAAAGTTTTGTCATAATTCATGTTCATGTCATCAAAAACTTGTAGGACTTTCTTCTGCCAAATATAAATTATGATATTTTGCTGAATGTTGGTAAGCAAACAATTAGTTACAACTGACTAACATTGTATGAAAAAGGGGCAGAAAAAGGAAGAAAGTATCTTCCTTTGAATTCTGCAGAAAAAAAAAGGAAGTTTAATTTGAGTTATTAGGGTTTGAAACAAGCATGGAGTGAATTCAATTTTAAGTTTACATTTTTTTTTGTCCACAATGGGGCCATTCGTTGTGCAACAGATAACAAATCACACACAATACCAATACAAAAATTGCCTACCATGCAGGTATGGTTAAAATAATAAAAACAATAAATAATCAATAAATAGAAAATCTCGAAGTAATCTGTGGTTCTTTATAGAATTGAGAAGCAGAATGGCAGCAGGCCATGATGGAATAAATGATGGAATAATATTTTTCACTTTAAGGGGACAATTTTAGTTGTTGTTGTTGTTGTTTTTTTTCTGTATGTGTCCGTTATTGATTTCCAAGTGGATAAATAACAGCATGATAGCATGATTTAATGATCTACAAGCCAGCTCTTGAATTTCCATTATAACATAACAAACCTCACAAGAGTTAAACAAAATGCTTGAAATGCAATTAAACAACTTTAAGGTAAATGAACACAAACTAATCAGATGAACGGATAATAAAATTAGGTTAAGTTTGTAAAAAAGAAAAAAAAAAAAGAAAAGGATTTAATGTTCATTAAATACAACGTGAAGATATGAGAAAGCAGGGAGTTGGTGAGAGTGCATAGCTGATGTCACGATGGGATCTGGCATGAGAGCCAAGCCAGGTTAAATGCAAAAGGAAGAACAAAAGGATTCTGGGAATGTCCGTTGGGTCCTCCATTGCTTTCAGACCAAACTTCAGGAAAAGGTTATGGGGTGGCCATTATATTTTCATGATGATCATTTATTTATTTGTCAAGCAAATCCAATCAGAATAGCAGCCGGGCTTCGCACAAAGCAAACTGTGGTAATTAGCAACAGTGGGAGTGGTGGCAACAACTCAGACTCCATCCACCGATTCATGTGTGTGTGTGTGTGTGCAGAGAGGTGTGGGCCTAAATATTGATGGAGTTGCCAAAGCACATGGTGAAAACTACAAACAGTGTTGTACTGGACTGGCAGAGCACGGGGGTTATCGTAACGATGGCATGCCAACTAACTTGTACAAATCTAAGCTGCTGAACTCAAATTGAGGACAAGCTAGTTCAAGCAAGATCTCGTCACTTTTTGTTTCACTACAGCTATCTTATGTTAGCCCACATACATGTACATATATTAAATTTCTGTATATGAAATATGCTGTCATATGAAGTAAACCTGTTTGAAACCTAAAAACAAAAACACAAATAAAACACAAATAAAAAACACATATTACAATATAAATATTGCCCAGAAAAACCGATATTTATGTATGTGTAATACTTTTTAGATGTCATGTAATATCCATCCTAAAATGTGTCAGTCCAATTTAATATGAATTTAATAAATATAAAAAGGCATGTGTTGACATATTTGGTTGCCAGATGTAATACCATACATTTAAAATCACATAAAATCCGCATATACAGATTTTACTTTGGGATTTTATTTATGTTATTAGCTAATAGCTATATATTTATCTTCCCACAGAAAATATATACGCATGTGAAAATTATATATTGCCTTATAGGTGTTCTAATATTATTTTCATACAGCAGATCATATTTTATCCTGATATGAAACAATATGTGTTTCCTGCACTAGCTGAAGTTGGAAAAAGAGTTTGCACTTCTTTGATAACTTCTTGTGGAGATTTAATTGAAAATTAACTGCCTAACAGTATTTTTTTAAGGTGTCAAATAAATTCAAATGAAAAAAAAAAAAAAAGATGTTGAATTACATCATAAAATCCGAATATGAAATTATGAGCAGAATGTGCAATAAGGTGAAACCAAGTAGCAGTCCATTAAAGAAACATTAGTCATATTTTCTCATGTACTATTCTTCACTACTTTCTTTACTTTTGACTCTTAAATCTTACAAAAACTGATGAAAGCAAGGGAAGTAAAAGCGAAAGCACAAATGTCCATTTTTCAACCCCCTCAAAAAAAGATGCATTAATTCAGCACACACTTCTTACAGTAGCAACACACTGCGGAACATGACAAAGCTTCCTGTTCAGAGCGGTGTGTTTGTCTTCATATAAAATGTAACATCCTGCCATCGCCTCGTGTGTCGCGTGGGACCTCACTTGTATAATCCCATCCCATGATTCCTTTATCTCAAGCCTCGCTCCTCAAAAGAGCCTTAATTACAAAAAAACCTTCATTTCTTTTAATATGGTTCAGACCAATTAACCAGCACATTACTCACGCAAATATTTTATTTGAAATGACGTTTTTTTAATGAGGCTTCTGCCTTGATTGTTAATCGCCGTGAACATATTAAAAGAAAGGGAGTGCGACACAGAAAAGTGCCTTGTACATCTGCCTTTACAATGAATTTTTAACACGTACCCCAGATTTTGACCATGTGCCATCCTGGTTCCTTAAACTGCGCCGTCCTTTCTGCATCTCACTATTCACAATCGAATGTGCCACAGTCAGAATTCTTTCTAAATCAAACACAGAAGTCGTTCACATGAATGCAGCCGAAAATGTGCTTTATACAAAATACATTGATCTATCCACAGCTCTTATCGGGGCAGATTCAACACTGGTGAGCGTATAAAAATTATATCATATTTAATGAGACGCACTGTGTAATTCAAATGATAACTATTTGTATATCCAAAGCCTTATATGCAAAGACTTCGCATGCAGTGCCTGTAATTACAATGAATGGAAACATGAGGCTTGGATCCAGTTCCTACTTGTCCCCATTTTCAGAGCACTTGTCACAGCTCCCGTCTTTAATAAATTCTTGCTCTATTAAATTATTCAGCCTTTTATCAATAAAGCTCAATGTTACTCTATCTTTTAGTCTTCACATTCAATTGTACGACTATTTCTTTATTCATTATCTGTGTCATTTTGTCACTTTCTAACGTGCGGCTTTCTGAAACGGCAATCTGTATCTTTCCTAGTTCTCCGTCTTTTCATCCCTCACATCCATTTTTATTTTCACTCCCTCCCTGTGCTCATGGAACAGAGTATTATCAACGTTCCTGACATGTCCCCTGTTGTCCATCTTATTCCCGGGCACCGAAATAGTAAAACTAAACTTTTTGGTCTGAATTTGTATTGATTTTGTGGATTAACTCAACTAATTAGATACTTACGGAGGTCAATATATTTTCTAATGAAATGCAGAGAGCTCATCCACATTTAATCTTTTATAATCTCTCTTCAGGCAAGAGTACTTGTGTTTTTCACTATTGTGTGGGTCACAACCGCTCATACCTTAACATAACAGAGAGCTTCTAAAATGAAAAGTGTAGACAGTGCTGAACACTCCTGATATCGATTTGGCGCCGTCCGAGTCGACATGACAAACAGATTTGTCCCGCAGTGGCAGTATTTCAGGGATTAGCATTGTCCTGGTTTGGTGAATCTTCATTTGTTTTCTCTTTTCAGTACCTCTGGGCAGCGTGAATTATTAAAATGCCTCTAATGACTTGAGTAGTGCCAGATAAAACCATGACCTTGTAAGCATTGATCTCCTGAGAGACACCAATAAACTCTATTTTGGACGCTCTTGATATGGCAAAATCTAGACTTATATTCAAAACGCCATTGATTGTCAGTCAATTATTCTGCGCCTTTTCATTCCACTTGGCCTCATTGATTTCATGCTGTTTTTTGAGTTGCAGAATTACTGCTGAAAACATACAGCATAATCTTGCACACGTTTAAATATGATTTAATGCTGTATATTCTTCTTTAAGGTGTTTTTTTTTTTTTTTTTTTTTTTTTTTTTTTAGTAAAATACATGTCCTATGTAAATCATTTTGATGTAATGATTTGGGGTAGATGCTTGAGTCTTTTGTAAGACTGTAGACTTAGAAGAAATTAATTGAAATAAGTGGCATCTTTCTCTCTATATAATGACAAATCATTCTTAATAGATTAAAAAAAAATTGGGGTGAATATCATTCCAAGTCAACTGTAAAGGAATTGTTCTCACAGTTCAGTAGGAATTCAGAAAATTGACTCATTCTCAGACCATTAAAGATATAGAAGAGTTTCTACATCAGAACCGATTTGGAGAAATTTAGCCCTAAGCCAGTTGCTCATCAATGGATGCTCTGCAGTGAATGGGTGCCGTCAGAATGAGAGTCCAAACAGCTGAAAAAAAAAAACGCCAATCTATGTGACTCCAATCCATCGCTAAACATCTTATGAAAGGAAAAATCCATCAATCATCAAGATAATTATTTAGGCTATATATTACTTTAAACTATCACTTCTGGCCAAAATATGAGTTCATAATCCAAAATAACACTTCCTGAAAAAGTAAAACCCCTGTTGTTCTCTCACATCAATATCCAAAGATATCTTAGTTTAGAACAGTTTTAGATTGTTTTCTCTTGTAAACAGTGCTTGATATGTATATTTCTTTTCTCAATTTATGTGACAACTTTTTCACTCGAGAAATATTATGCAGAGAGGACTCATCTGTTAGCTGAAAGCAAAGGTTTGAAGTTAAAAACATCTGAATGATGGATGTGTTTATTACAAATAAGACATTAACTGATGGACTGGAGTGGTGTGGATTACTTGTGGATTAATTGTGACTTTTTTGACCTCAGCTGTTTAGACTCTCATTCCGACGGCACCCATTCACTGCACAGGATTCATTGATTCAAACCTGTTCTGAAGAAACATACTCATCTGCTTCTTGGATGGCCTGAGGGTGAGTGAACTTTTTTAAACAAATGTTCATTTTTGTTTTAACTATTCAGCTGACTTTGTTTAGTTTAGACTCTTTGCAAAGTCACAATGAACAAGATCATTGTTCTGTTGTAAAAACAGATGAAATGTGTAAAATCGTAAAGTCGGTATGAAATCCCATTTTACCCATAAAAAAGACTTTCTAATCTTTGATTAAAATTTGTCACTGTGCAGCTAGTATTTTTTATATAATAACCAATTTGTAATGTTTAGTAAACTCTTATTATATTATGTTATGTAATGCCTACTTTATTACAACCCAATCAGTCTATGATTCATAAAATAATTTTTTTCTTGTTTTATTTCTAGTTTCACAATGTCACATTTGTTGTAAGCGGAGTGCTGCAAACGGCAGTTGGAGTTGACTTTAATTGTGCAGCCTCACTATTAATATGCTGTGAATATATTTAATCTCCACACTGTAAAAAAGAATTTGTTGAGTCAACTAAAAATATTTTGTTACCCCGCTGCCTAAAATTTTTTTGTTATCTTGACAAAAAAAAAAACTTGTTGAAACAACTTCAAATTAGAGTGGAGTTAGTCCAGGTAACAAATTTCTTTAAGTTGACTTGACTAATATTTTCTAGTCCAGTCAACTAAATCATGTTGTGTCAACAGGGATTTTTTTTTTTTTTTACTTCGATCAATAATCATAAACAAATTTTACCCCACTGCCTTAAATGTTTAAATAAAGATGACAAAACACTTTTTTAATGTAATTTATTTAATGATACAGACAACACTTTCATTCACATTTAAATTGAACAAGCAATTTGCCGTCAACACATCAATTGATAATTGATAAACAAAACAAAAAAAAGCAAAATATAAAAACACATGTCTAAAGATCTGAACCGACACTTGAAAGTGTGATGTATAATAAATAACATTGGCATGGGATTGAGAAACAAATAGTTGCATTTCAATTCATCAGATCAAAACCACAGGGATTGTTTTTAATTTCATAACTCAATATGAAAATCAGAAGGTTGAACTCTGCATATTAACCCTGCACAAGTTCACATGCACTCCCCCCACCATAATGCAAGTCATGGTCAAAATGAGAAACCAAGATATATGTATATAACATCACAATTAGTTACAAAAAATTAGTGTACCGTACTTCTGTATAATAAGATATTAATGGAATGAATGCACATGGAAGCACAAAAATCTAAACAGTCAGATTCTAAATTTCACAGCACAACATGACCAGACAGAGGTGTTAACATCAGAAGGATCTTGAAAGTTTCCAAACTTGTCCCCCATCATAATGCTACATACTGAAAATGTGTACATACTGTTTAAGAAAATGAGAGGGGAAACAACATTTGTTTACATGAGAACATGCATATTCCAAGTCATGACATGTAAACTTTAATGTACATTCTAAAATGTAGTGAAAGGCACAAAAGAACCTTTCCTTATTAAAAAACAAAAAACAAAAAACAAAAAAAACACTACTTTTTAAGAAAGAGTGCTGTGGAGCCGATGGACACATCATGAACACTGAAAAGTGAAAGTGACATGACATACATTTGTGCTCTTCATTTAACCCATCCAAAGTGCACACACACAGCAGTGAACACACACCGTGAACACACACCCAGAGCAGTGGGCAGCCATTTATGCTGCAGTACCCGGGGAGAAGTTGTGCCTTGCTCAAGGACACCTTATTTGTGGTGTTGAGGGTGGAGAGAGCGCTGGACATTCACTCCCCCACACCTACAGTTCCTGCCGCTGTAGCGAGCACATGGTGGGAGCAGCTGGTCTTCACAAGTTTTTGCAAAGCCTCAATGGTGTATTTAATGCGCTGGAGGTGGTGAATGTTCACTGCCTACAGACCCATTAGGAGTCCAAATGCCTTGGGGACATGGGAGATGTCAGTGATGACAGGATGTCCAAATGAGACCAATGTTGGTTATTCCTTGGGAAGCACATCACATTGCTGTTCTTCAGTTACAATCAGAATGCCCTCTTCAATTTCTTTCTCAACATCCTTAATGTCACCGGATGGCTGGGAAAAGAAAAAAATATTACATTACTTGATAGATTTATAACAAATGAACACACATATGTACATACACTATTAAAGTTGTGTGTTAAAAGCACAGCTACCAATTAATGCAAAGTGTAATTTACCTTCAAGTGGAAGATATTTTGAAACATTTAACCAAAAATGAAAGTCAACTGTAAATGCTGCTCCTCAACGGTTTCGTTTAGAAACATTCAAAATAACTTCCTGTATTAAACTGTTAAAAGCCTGTACAAATTTCTTTGTTCTGCTGAACACAAAGAGTTTAAAATCCCATGGGAAGATAAGTGTAAAATACACCCCCAGAACCAACTATGCTGAAAATGGGGGGAAATTATTTTCTTCACTGGTATTCTACATGATTTCTGAATGACATAAAATGTGACAAACCAATACAACATTCAGGTTTTTTTTCTTAATCCAATTCTAAGTGTCTAATCTGTCACACCATTTATACAATGATCATAAAATATATTGGTGTAAATAGGTATTCCTTTTAAATAATAGTCTGTTGCACTGCATGTTCAGAGTAAAGCATGACTCTTAAAGGCTTGGTTAACCCATGTATGTTTTACTCACCCTCATGGCATCGTTAGTGTGTATTTCTTTCTTCTTTCAGACAAATCCAGTCGGATTATATAAAAAATATTTATGGCAATAGGTGGGTGTTTTTTTCAACAGTCCAAAAGTAGTCAAATAATGTGCATCAATTCATAATAAAAAGTACCTCACATGGCTCTGAGAGGTGAATAAGGGCCTCCTGTAGCGAATCCATGTGTTTTTGTAAAAAAAAAATACATATTTAAAATGTTATTCAAAACATATTTGAACACTTTTCTCTCACTTTCGTGAGAGCCATTCCGGGTGGATGAAAATAGGACATAGGGGTCATGCATGCACCGATGATTAGTGACGAACACGGAAGAGCGGAGGAGACAACAATACGCCAATCACAAAGTAGAATCACAAAATTAGGCTTGCACGTATGATAGTCAGTGGAAGAGAAAAAAAGTGTTTACAACTTTTTAAATATGGATATTTTTCTTACAAAAAGCGCATCGATTTGCTACAGGAAGCCTTTATTCACCCCCCAGAGCCATGTGAGACACGTTTTATTGATTGATGGGTGCATTTTATTTGACTATTTTTGGACTGCTGAGAAAAAAACACACCTGTCTGCTGCCATTAAATAACTTGGAAGAGCCAGGACAATGTTTAATTCAACTCAGATCAGATTTGTATGAAAGAAGAAAATCATATACACATAGGATGCCTTTGAATGAGTAAAACATGGCCTAATTTAAATTTTTTGGTGAAATAATCCTTTAAGCAAAGTTGCTAATGGCCAATATGCTAGCACTGAACATTTTTCAGGATTCAAAACAGTACTCAGCAAAATAATAAAGAATGGCTATGTCCATAAACAGGGTTTCTGGTGGTTTTATGAAGATAAATTCAACACTTTAAATACCAATTATAGAAAATTCACGGAATAAAACTGAAGGGAAAATAATGTCAAATTATGTTTTCTAAATTTTGAAGCTGTTTTCCAATGCAAATATCTACATTTTCGTAAAGGGTTCACCCAAAAAAGAAAAAGAAAGGAAGTTGTCATTTACTAAACCTCAAGTTGTTTCGAAACTGAATTAGTTTATTTCTGTTAGTCCCAGTCCCAGTTTCTTCTTCTTCTATTACCTGGACCACATCTCTGCAGACTGATGGTGCTCAGATTGGTCATCCACAAGCGTAATCCCAGCAGTTATGTCCTTGATGAATTCCTGCGCAGAGCCTGTGTGCTTTAATAAAAACAAATGGATGCATTAAACAGGGCCTTACAAACGTAAAGCATATAGACTCCGATTAATGTGCATTTATAAATAAATAAATTTACTTACAACTTTGTCCAAGCTCTACCATGTAAATGCCATTTCCATTATGTCTGCATATCATTTTGATGGATAACTGCAAAAGGACTTGCTGTGGTCCATTCACAGGATTATTGAATTCTGCTCTGAATCTTCAGTCATCCCAAAATATCATAAACATGAAAAATACAAAAACATGTTAAAACACTGTAAAATAATAAACATACATATAAATAAATCTTTACAGAGAGTCAAATGTATTGACAAGTTTGTATTAAATGCCAAAGACAAACTATACCATCCAGACGATGCTTTTAAATGACACAACACAGAATTATAACACAATAAAAGGAAATTTAACACATTTGTGTCGATCGTTATTGTATCTCTATTTATACAAGATATATGCTTGTATTCTAAAATATATAGATTTGAACGTACGCAATTTACTTATGACCGTATATTCACCATAGACTGTATAAAAACAGATATTCACGCAGCATTACACTGGGTTCTAGGTTCTAGTGAGGCACTTGAATGACTAACGTTACTTCAGAAAACTGAAAGAAGAGTTTGTAACGCTACCTTCAGAACTTCATCTGAACAGTAGACTGTAAAAAAAAATCATCAGAACTAAGCTTATGTCAGCGATATCAAATGTAACGTTAAGTTACGCGCTCCAGAAGAACTCTGAGGGAGGTGCTCATCTGTGCTGCTCATTCGTTTCCTTTATAACATGCAGAAAAGACACAGTTCGAGTAGGAATCTCTTTTTCCCCTAATTTTTCATCGATGTATATTCTGACGGATGTCTTACGCTGTCAGGTTTAGAGCAGCTCCTTTTTTTTAAATTCCCGCCGTTCTTAATCCATACAGTGATCTGTTGAGCTCTCGCGCTCTGTTTGAACGGTCTCTAATGCAGCCCTGGGCTCAAATAATACATTCAAATTGTATTTTTATCGTTCTCCACATAAGTTCAGCTCCACTGTCCCGCATGGGAGAATATATGTTTTAATATTTATAAGGAAAATACTGTGGAACCGCCTGTATTTTGAGGCTTCAGAGTGCCTCGAAACGAACATTTACATACAGTAATTTACATACAGAATATACCACTCTATAACCATACTTACTCTTCTGAGACAACAAATGTAATTTTACACATTAAGCCAATAAAAACGAATAGTTTACTTACCAAAGTTGTATTTTAGTCAAATGTCCAAACTTTGAGGAGAAACTGACTAGAATGGCTGACGACCTTCTTCTGTCTTCAACAGCATTCACGAGAATGACGACACGAGATCTCGCGATAAGTGATGTTGTGAATGTGATATTGCCATTGAATTGAGTCAACAAATTTTTTTAAGTTATAAGGACAAATAACCTAGTTCAGTCAACTTTCAAACTAGTTGAGACACTGAAAACTTAAAATTTTTAGTTGAATGAACAAATTCAGTAACTGCAAGTTGTGTCAACATAAAAAAATTCATTGAAACAACTAAACTGCTAAATAATTTTTTACAGTGCAGTAAATAATTTTGATTAAGCGACAGTTGTTTTTGCACAAAAAGCCTCCTAACAGTGTGTGTATGTGTGCCGGGTTATTTCATTATATCCCACTACTGCCGTTCCGGTGAAAAGACAGTTGTGTGACAGAGTGTGTGTATGTGTGATTATGTGTGTTTGTGTCTGCTGTCTGAGAATCTACAAGCAGAGACCGCAGTGGGACTTGTCTGTGCGTGGGGCTAAGTGAAGGTGACAGTGTTTCTGAGCAGCTTCCTCCCGCACAGGAGAGTGATGAGACTCCCTGTGATTGAAGGAACATTCCTGCAGGCATCCTGCAAGGCTTGTAGGATTCAGAGCGCGGGCACCAGGGGAGCAGCAGCCGCGGCTACCCCAGGCTTTAAGGTGTTAGCCTATTGCGAACAGCCGCTGGCACGCTGGAAGTGACCCGGCACACATGGAAGTTCAATTAGAAACTGCATCTATAGGATGCGCTTCCTAATAATCAGCGTTTATGGATTTTTCATTGTGTTTAGCTTGAAGCATAGTTTTATAATTGTATCAAATATATATAAAAAAATTAAAAAGAGAGTTTTGAGTTCAGAGATTGCATTTAAGTAGTCATGTCCTTGAAGGAGGATTTGGTTAAGATGATATGCATGAATATGAGTCTGTACTAGAAACCGAAAAACTTTCTAAGATCCATTTTTTGTGGAAAAATATCAGGTAGGGTGGAAGAGGCACGTAGCCCAGACTGTCAAGGTTCTTAAAGGTCTAGTTAGCAGAGGTAATAGATGAGAGTTGTCAGTTTCACAGTTTATGAGCCCCACGTGTCCCCGGAGAGCTACCGTAGCCTCTGGCCATTCTGCCCTTACCTTAGGCATGGACCGCTGGAAGAAAATATAAGAGAACCTGATGCTTCTAGTCATTCTGCATCCCTGCATCCATCTCAAAATAATTGGTGAGGCACCTTTCTACAGAAAAAGAGAGGGGGTATGAAAGAGTAATAGCTTGCAGCAAAACTGCACAGGTCTGTTGGTTCAACTCTGATACACTGAGTCAGTGAAGGTTGTTTCTCCAGCGGAAAGTTTAGAAAAAGTTCTATGTGACTTAAATGATTAACTCAGAAATGTTTTTATACACCATAGTTTGTTCTTAATTGTCAAATTATTCAATGCATTGTGTATCATTAACTTACAATGAACAATACTAATTAATGCATTTATTAACTTTTTGGTTAACATTAATGCAAACATTTGTTTATTAATTTAACATTTTATGTAAAGTTGTATAAGTGAACATTAATTCACCCATGAATTCAGTTTTATAGACAAACATGAACTAATAATGAATCACTAGAAGTATGTTTACAAATGAACATTAGCCTAGATTGATAAATTGTGTTCATTATTAGTGTATGTTAATAAATGTTTTTAAACTGGACTATCTTTAAACCATTAATTGTCTAACTTCTATACTTTGTGTGTGTGTGTGTGTGTGTGCATGCTATATTCGGGATTTCCAGCAAATTTGAATAAACCATATACACAAAATAAAATATTTACTTCAAACGAAGTTCAGATTATTGTTTTATTGTCTCTCCCACATTAAAATATATTATGTTTTATGCTTATTTTAACAGCTTTGCAGCGCAAACATCGTAACAGTAAAGAATGTAAATGTATAGAATAATGTTATAGGACAGGTCTAAAACAGAACACTTGGTTTAAGGGTCCTTGGCTCGTGCTAGAGTTTGAAATGTAGACACTATTCATATCTCTGTCAGCTTTATGCTTTATCTATTATCTGTTGATGTTTATCTGTCTCTTTTCTTCCTCATGCCAGCATTCAGTCATCCAAGACTCACTTCACTTCCAGTTATTTTCATCCTCTTGGAATATCATTATTATTTTTTTAGGTAAATATCAACTGTCAGAAACCCTTGAAAACAGGTCTTTCTTATCTGTGCCGTTGAAACGCACGTAAGCATAGGTTTGGGCCCTCCTAACTGACAACCTGTCCAGCATCTAATGACTACCCCAATTTCCATTTGCAATTCTTTCTCTCATCTCCCTCCCCTCCACGCACTTCCATCTCTGATCTGGTAGAAGAAAGGCCCTTCTCACCCGCAGAACTCTGGGAAGACAATACCACTGGGTTTTACACTACCTGTAAGCTCAGAGATAAGAAGGAAACACAGTGAAATTAGAGGGGAAAATCATTATTCTCTGAATGAGACGTCTCGGGCTTGATCAGAGGGCAAATCAAAGCCCTATCTCTTAGGCTACTTAAACATTCACTTTAAAAGTCGGCAAACTGATTGTACTCATATGGAAATCGCGGCTGCCGTGCCGTCACCGGCCTGCATTCTCTCCTGTCTCCAGGTTCTCCGGGATCCCAGCAGAGCCCTCGCTCTCCCCTTCATTAGAATCCTCCTGGTGAGGGGCAGACTCTGAGAAATGAGCAAAAGATGTAAATTCGAACGCAGAAAGGAAAAGGTTCAGATCTTTTCTCTTTTTTTCTCCCTGTCAAGCTCCGGAGAGGATAATGAAACAAGAAATGTTGTGGAAACTGAGAGTAGCTCGTCTTGTATGGCTCAGACGGTGTACTGGGGCGCTGCTGTTTCAGACGGACGGCTGTGCTTTTGTCAGTCTGTGGGCATCAGGCGCGTATCGTGACGGGAGCACACTTGAGTACGTTGAGATGTGTTGCCTAATTTTACAGTTGATCGTTAAATCATGTTCTTATACCAACAAGCCAAGAAAAAACAAAAAACTGCATTGAATCAACACGGTTTCAGGTTTTAAAAAACAAGCAAATCATGCAAAATACTTAAAGATGTTTTTGCTGCAGTGCAACTGGTTTGTCTGCAAAAAGGCTTTTTAATTAGAATGTGTTTATTACCTGCAAAAGCATTTGATATTCCAACCACCCTTTCTGACTGAAAGGCCTTGATTTCAGGTTCATCTGTGCAGCAATATGGCAGTTCCATGGAGCAATCGGATGGCAACAAGAGCCCGCTTGCTAGGCCAAGACCCAAACATGCATTAAGATTACCGCGATCCTCATTAGCACCCTGACGGACAGCATCATCATCATCTATTAGTGCGGGGAAAATATTCAGACGGGGTGCTCTCAACAGCTCAGTGGCCTTGAAATTGATCACCTTAGAAAAAAAGGAGGGGGGGGGGCATAGAAAGAGGCTATGGCGTTCTGATACAGTGGAAAGATTGGTGCTCTTGGGCTTCTGCATTGATGGGCTGTCATGAAGCTGATAAGACTGTGCTTTAATTGGGGAGTGTATTAAACACTGTGCATGGTTATTGGGTTTTCATATTAATGGAGCTTCAACTTGGCATGTACTTAAAGAATGAAATCTAAATTATTGATGCTGACGATTATTAATTTTGATGTAGGTTATGGGTAATTCTAGTATTCCGTAGATATTACTGATGTTTCATTACAGGGGTGAGCCTGAATTGTCTCAACTCTGGGTTTGAAATACATATTTATTCAATTCGTCTTACATTAATAAAGATGTTGGTAAGAGTGCTGTTGCTCCTGACTATGTAATTCGGCGAGTACAGACGTGGCCATATTTGGGAAAAGCACATGATTGTTTTTAATTCAATAAGTTAATATTGAAAATAGCCCTGAATATCCCAAAGCCATGGCAGAATCAACAGTGTTGAATTTTGAACAGTTCAGCTGAATTCACTAAACACTGAAAAACACATTGTAAAGAGAAACATTTGAAGCTGTCCCGATTGCAAACACATATTGGAGCCAATATTTTTATTTATTTATTTAGCTATTTATTTTATCTGTTGCGTTTATGGTAAAACACCAGTTTCTGTGGTTGCCAGAACTTCACTGTTAAAAGACAACTTAAATTCAGAATAATAAATATATATATTTCATTTACTGATGTAATGTTAATAAACCAGCATATTGAAGTAGTAATATCTGTTTTTAACCGTTGTAATACACTGATAACCAACAAAAACAGGTAGTATTGTAAAAGTCACATGAAAAATCAAAGCTCATCACAAACAGCTCTTCCTCAAGCTGAGAAGGGAAATACTAAAAGTTGCACCGTGTCTTTCACACAAAAATAGCGCAATAAACATTAATTTAACAACATTAGATGTAAGATAAAACCCTATTGTACACAACTGATAATTATTTTTTCACTGTAAATTATAGATGACTTTTTCTTTTTCACTTCTAAAAACCTTAATTTTAACAGTATTTTACTGTTAAATTACATAAAATTTAATTACAGTTAGTTACCATATATAGTATGGAAACTTACTGATAAACAAAAACAGTTCCCTTTCTCAGGGATTGCGATATCCCAATTTTGTTGGTCACCAACATGAAGTCTCCATTCCCTCCTTCAAGGAACGAGGGTTACCATACGTAACCGAGACAATTTTTTTTTTTTTTTTTAAGCATTACTACAGCCTTTTATTGTTAAAATCACAATTATTGTTTGAAGGTGCAGCCCATAAAACCACTGCTTCAGAATAATGTCTTCATTCATGAAGTTGTGTGATGAAAATGTGACATGCGTGTGCATCTGCATTCTAATCACATTATGAGGGTGCATGTAAATGTACTCATTATCATGAGACTTACATTGTCAGCTGCGTTGCTTCACTGCTATTAACAAATCCTCTCCTGTGGCCTAAATGGATACTAAGGGTCCATCAACTATACACTTCATTTGGGTACTTTTCAACTGCTGTTTAATAAATACTATAAATTCCGAACATAACCTACAAATCATGTCATGTACTCTTTTTCACTCACTGTTGGTACAGAATATGTCGGAAAGTATTTGGCTGCAGAGAATCCCTTGTTTCATTCCTAAATCGGCATGTTTGAACAAATAAGTTGAACGATTCACAATAATCGTTTATAAAGACACTCACTTCCGATACTGTCTAATATGTTCAAACACTGACAAGCGGAGTGATACAAATTAGTTTTTAAAGCTGATGAAAGTTCAATTTTTGACAACATTTCTCTGTATTTGAAAGCCCTTTGTGAGCAGTAGATCCATCCAAGCACATTTAAAGCTTCTATGAATGCTGAAGTGCAGTGATTCTTTATAATATCATCACCTCATAACCAATATTGCTTCCAGACAAATGATTGACATGCCCATTCAGTAATCCTGATCTACAGCAGGTGGTGTGCTAGAGTTCTGAACTCACACCGGCTTTCACAGAATCTCTCTCAGTCTCTCTGCTGTGTGGAGGAAGGTCACATAACCTTGGACCAGCCAGACCCATTGAGCCTATGAGGCAAATAAGAGCTGTCACCATGGCATTTCACAGCTTATTCCCATGGCAGTAAAGAAAGAATAGCCCCTAATAAGAATCAAAGCTACCATCAGACCAATCAATGATTTCTATTTATATACAGAGCAATCCAGAGACAGCCACATATAAGATGGCAATCACATAGCAGGTATTATATGTACACAACTTGCAGTGTGAAATCATCCCAAAATTGAAAAGACAGTAATGGAGATATTCCGAGTTTCCCTTGGGAGCAAAAAGTGAAATTTTTCCATTGTATTGCAGAATCTTGTTTGAACTCTGACCGCTACACTTTCTAGAATGGAGATATAAACAAGAGTGTTATTATGTAATTGAACTCAATGCCTACGAGGACAATTGTCTTCAAATTGAGCGCTGGAGGAACTCCAATAATGAGTTAAAAACGTCTTTGTGTCTTGTGCCTGTGGGGAGCTAGCTATGATTAATAATTACTGCTTTAATTGTCTAATGTTAATTAAACACAATGTTATTATCTGGAATTAGTTGGAAATCTGGCCGTATTTGACTGTGACTGAACGGATGAGAATAACCATTGTTTCAAGACTGGCTTCTCGAGGTCTTTAGAATGTGGGTGCAGCTTGGTGGACATTTTGCTAATTCTTGTTTTAAAGAAATGTCAGTCATGCACAGCTGGAAAGCCACTTCCACATTTGGGACAGTTTTCTTTTCTCTTTCATCTCAGCTTCTTTCAGTCATGATGATTTTTAATAATTGTGAGTTATAAAGAAAAAATATATTATTTGGAATTTTAAAGTAAGAGATTTGGATATATACCTTTTTCTTTCTGTCAATATTTTTTTTTTAAAGTATCACTAAGACTATATATATATATATATATATATATATATATATATATATATATATATATATATATATATATATATATATATATATATATATATATATATAATTTTTTAAGTGATATTTGGAAAATATTATTACCATTTAGATTATTACTAAAAAAGTATTTTAATGTTTATTTTAAAGTTTAATTTAATCTTTTGACGGTGGATTTTCAGCAGCCATTACTCCAGTCTTCAGTGTCAAGATCCTTCAGAAATAATACTAATATGCATTTTTGCTGTTCAGTAAACTTTTATTATTAGTTTTTTTTTTTTACGTTGTTGCAGTGATGCATCTTTTTTTACATATAAAACTTTTTTAACTGCCAATGCTGTCACTTTTTATCACTTTCCTTGTTAAACAAAAGCATTAATTTCTTCAAAAAGCAACTCTTGCTGCAACAAAAACCTTTACTGAACTAAAACTATTGAACAGTAGCATACATATCACAAGCATTTTGTGTTTATGTTTGTGCCATACAGTAATTGGTATTGATGTATCATCTATTTTATTCACATTTGACAGTGGATCGTTTTAATATTGAAAATTGGTAACTGAACTTTTATAGCAGACAGCATCCAGTGTCAGCCCGGATTTGGCTCACATGGACTTCACACTTGCCAGATGTGGGCCGGATCTGGGCCAAAACTATGTTGCTGTCTGGGCGATTTTGAGGATTTCTGCAACAGTAGCAAAACCATCTTTTCCAACCCATAAATACCTCATTCCTCTTTACATTTTACTGTATTCTCCATCACCTCCCCAGCAAGGCAAATGACACAAGCTAAAGCCCAGTGTCCCATTCACCAAATCTGCTTTGTGTCCGTTCCCATGACACAAGTGCAGGAAGTTAATGGACCTTTCATGTGCAAAGCTCTCCGGCAGCCAGAAGGCAAAGAGCGCAGGGAGAGACAAGGGCCATGGTAATTGACGCCTAGCCTGGGAGAACAATCAAGGCCAAAGCAGCAAAGCAGCACATCCTCTAATTATTGAGAAGTCTAGCATTGAGGTACTATGATAATCAGTCTCCCAGAGACCTGCGCCTCTGCGTGGTTAGAGCCGATTTATCGTGTTTCTCTCCCCGCTTCCATTTTTATTAAAGATGATATTTCATATTGAGAGGGGAAAAGGGATCTCCAGACAAAAGTTAAAATGCAAAGTTTCGAGTCTGTAAGAGACGACTCGGATTATTTCTTGGCTTATCCGCTGAGTACATGCAAAAAAGTGGATGAATGTGGAGCAAAACATCAAAGAGCTAGAAATAAGAAAAAAGGGGGCTGAAAATATGCTGTTAAATATTTAGTGCGAATGCCAACAGGTGGTCAAGAGTGCAACACGGAGAAATGGTTTAATTATGATGAATTATGAATGACCCTTGTACTTATGTAATTATGCTGTTCGTTGCCTAATTGAAATAGAAAGTGGATCCATATCGAACAAAAAAAAAAAATTTTTAATTAATGTGTGCATAATTAAATAACAATTAGGTTAACTTAAAAATAGACTCTTAATCAAAGATAGAGGTTTTTTTATTTTATTTTATTTTTTACAGTTCTCAATCCATTTCCGATTCTTATGAACTAGCTTGTTTTATTTTGGAAGGATTCCATGGAAATTTCAAAAAGACTCCCAACATCTTAACTCTCTTCATTATTGCTAGAAAATAATCAGAACAGTTTAAAGTATTCAAAATATTCCTACATTGTTTTTATCTGATCTATTAGATGGCGTTTGGACTTTCTTTCTTATTTTTTATTTATTTTATTTATTTTTCAGTTTTTCAGTCCAGTGAGTGAGCCAATTTTTTTTATAAACCGTAAAAATTATTTTGGCTGTTTCTACATGCTTGGGTCACTTTCCAGTGGAGATGGAGCAGTTGAAAGTGTCACAGAAACAATCATTTCCTCTGAGACGCTGTATGCGCCTGTAATGGGCTGTGCTTAGTGCAAAAAAAATTTAATAAAAAATTGGGAAGTGGCTGGAAAAAAAAACCTTTAGAACTGTCTTAGATCCCTGGATATAAAAACCTCTGAGATAAGTAATAATTGATAAACGTTGGGGACGAGGGTTGCCAGCTGCTTAAAACCCCCAAGATACACTCTTAAATATACTGGAATATGATTATGCCCTTCTTTTATCCCTATTCATCAATGTAGTTTAACCCATCTTCCTCAAATGTCTTCTCTTTTGTTCCCACTGATGCCAGCGAAAAGAGAGGGCGGGAAAATGACCGTTTCAGTCAGAACAAGGCTTACAAAGGGTGTATAACAATTAATCAAGTTTAAAATAAAAAATACATTTTATTTATTTAAAATTATATATATATGTAACATTGGTTTACTTTACTCTCCATTTCTTTTTGCTCTTCTTATTCTTCTTTACTTTCATTTGTCATGTTAACCATGTTATCGAAATTGATGCTTTTCGATGTTTTGCTGCTTACAGTTTTCTACTCCAAACAACATGATTTTTATCATTATTATTATTATTATTATTATTATTACATTTAAGCAAGCATGGCTCTTGTGCAGTTTTAAATAGCAGAGAATTTAATTAAACATTAATTGATTACATTTTGGCAAGTTAATATGATAGAAACCCATAATAGAAAGAAAGAAAGAAAGAAAGAAAGAAAGAAAGAAAGAAAGAAAGAAAGAAAGAAAGAAAGAAAGAAAGAAAGACCTGCAACTGTTAAGTCTAGACAAAATAATACCAGGACGTAATATCTTCAATTATTTATTTTTGCTTGTTTTATATGCTGATATAAACACATACATGTGAATATGAACAAACTTATTTTTGACCCTCTCATAACAAGATCCATAGACTATTCTGACCCTCAACAACTCTTTTGTATATGTTTTGAAATTGCTAAAACAGTCAAATCCAGAATCAAACAACAGAAAGGCAGAAAGAAACTATCTGCCATCACTTGAAATATTTGTCTTAATTTGAGTGATATTTGAACCAAATTGTCTGCTGGCTAAATGTAAATGATATCTATCTATGTGCTTTCAAAATGCATAAGAGCTGTTTTTGTAGCCATCCTTGAGTGTTGCTGAATTCTCATTAAAATACACTCACCTGCACATGCAACATATGCAGCACAAATTATGCATGAACTGACACTGTGCAGCATTTTCACTCAGCAATCAAAGATGTTTCATGTACATGAGGAACCACAAAGAACATCATTAGGGGTTTGCAATTAACTTTCCTTTGTGGCTGTGGGTTGCATGTCATGCAAATGTGTAACTTACTGTAAAACAATGGCACTCACTGAAAAACACTGTTATCTTCAGTGGCATCTTCACATTATTTAAATTCAGACATCAAATCACGTAAGTGTTATGGAGAGGTGCAAACAAAAAATATACGATTTTAACTGGTAATTTATGGAATTACCCTATGAAATATTTTACGGAAAAACAATATTCTATGTCACTCTCTTGTCTAAATAGTCATTTATCCGAGAAACTGAATTCCATATTTAAAATACATTAAAGTCCTCAGACCATGTTTAATGAATACATTTAAATAAGAGCTTATTAAAGTATGCCGGCTGAAATGTGAGGTTAAAACATGTAGAAGATTTCTTCCACTGAGGGTCATTTGCAGAGCCTTTCATACCCCTATTATTTTATTCATTGACTCTTACATGAAATATCTTTTACATCACATTTGCCTCTCCTAGTGGCCATCTTAGAAGACAGCGAAAAGGCCGATTCTCTGTGTTAATAATGTCTGCAGACCAGATTATAATTAGGCTTCACCACATTAGTCTTAAGGAACAACGGATAATAGATTTAAGTTATAGTAGATGACTTTTTATGAAATAAAAAATGTACCTTTATTATTAATAACACTAATTAATTCTATATTAATTGTGTATTATTTATTTTATGGAAATTATATTTGCATATATTATAATTATTGTTATTATTATTAGTTGTTTAGTTAGTTAGTCACACTTTCTGAAAGCAAGAGCACAACATATTTTTTAGTGGCACAGAACCATTTGTTCTTATGGCATGTATTTTTTCCCATGCTCTATCATACACAATTTATTATTTATTGCAATCTTGTGTAATACAAATGGTCTTAGGATAAAGACAAATCAAGAATTTCCATGCTACCAAGGCGGAAATAGATTCCTAAACAACTTTTGTCTGCTGAGGAAATTGGCACAAGGGTTGAGGGGGGTTTTCGGCAGACATCGACCAGGATCTGTGTCACTAGAGGAAATGACAAAGCTGCACTTGAGACAAGCACAATTTCACATTAATGAATAATTGAGACACAGAAATATCTGACAGGGCTGGGAGCTTCTATCCCTTGTTTGCTTTTTCTAATTATTCTGATAGAGGCACCTTGAATTGTCGGGCTTCACTCATAGGTGTACTTAGATTGTGCCTTCGGCTGGAAATTGTTCTTAGAATAAAAAGGTGATGTTAAATAACTGTTGTGTTGCAAAGCCTTGATTGTCAAAAAAAAAAAAAAAAGTGTTGCATTTGTGTCATTGGGACTGACAGGAAACTTTTTCAGTATTACGTTCCATTTGTGAACATTAGTTAATTACATTATTTGGCAATAACTGACAATGATCATTTTTTGTTGATCTTGGTACATGTTCATTTTAATATTTACTAATAAATTATTCAAATATGTAAATCAAAAGTTGTGTCAGTTAAATTGTTTTATGGACCTTAGCTAACCTAAACTAACCTGAATTAGCAGTTTAAACTAATGTCAACAAAGATGAATAAATACTGAAGAAAAACTAAATAAATAATAAATATTGCTCATTGTTATTGTTAGTTAATGCATGAATTAAAGTTAACTAATGGGACTTTATTGTGAAGGGCTACCTTTTTATTTGGTGAAGTAGTATTGTCTTTGGATGATCGGTTGGATCAATAATGGCTTCAAAACTGGACAGTAAGAGAAAAAAAGGAAAGCGAGAAACAGTGTCAAACTAAAAGGACAAGAAAGTTAGAGAGAGAAACCGAGAATATCTTGCTGCAGTTAATGTGAAGGTGGCTCTTTTTTTCTGGGGAAAGGCAAACGGGAATTGGTGGCTTCCATCATCGCTTGTGGGGATGAGGAGGTACAGGAAAGGAAACTTCAGAGTATCTTGAGTCCATTATGTTGAATTCCAAACCTCATCTCCAGTCTAAGGAGAAAAAGTGAGAAACAGAAAGTTTCATTTTTAATGACAGCTCATGAATTATTCCATTTATTGTATACACTGTGTTTTCTGAGGTAGCACGTCCAAGAAAGGTGAAGATGAAGCATGTAGAGAAGAATCTGTCCTATAGTTGGGTGATAAGATGCCAATGACACCAGTTGAGCGAAACAGGAACGTTCCCAAAACAGAGCCTTGCCCCCATTTGGGAGACGTTCTGTTTCCTCTCTCGCTCTCTCGGAAAGCTTCTTTTGTTCCAGTTGGTGAGAGGGGGGAAAAAAACCCACACATATCAGGTCAGGGAGCTGATCTAAAGCTAGTCCCCATATCCCTTGTAAACAATGGTAATGCATACTCAATGAGAATCTGTGTGATTCAATAATACAAGACCTAGTGTTTTTCTACATCATCAGAAAAAAAAAAGAGTAAACAAATGTTACCAAAAGTACAACTGTCAGTAACAACTAGGATGAAATATACAAAATAAATACAATTGAAATGATTAATACATTCAAAATGTAATGTAACAATTAATCATTCTACAAATCTGATGAAAGTATTTAAATGATGAAATAAAAATGAGAAGAATTAGAAGAAATTAAATGATTAACACTTCTGTGAGATTACAATTTCAGCATCATTGTTCATGTTGGTCTTGTGTTAGAACATACTGGATTCCATGTTGTAACATTTTTTATTTTCACTTTAGTGACACATTCAACCCAGTGATGGTAGTAAATACCACTGTTTAAGAAATAGAATATGAAGTGACTGATTAATGTTGCCAAGGATTTTGGAGTGTGTGTGTGTGTGTGTGTGTGTGTGTGTGTGTGTGGGTGTGTTTGTGTGTGTGTGATGTTTATGAGTAGGTTCTCTTAAGCATACAGTAAGTTCTTTAAATAGGTTAATTAATTGATGTTTCATGTCCCCCATGATTTAATTAATACATTTATACTAGTTAGATATCAATCTTTAATACTATTTGTTCATCTTCTGGGTGACATGTACATGTTACTGGGCTGACATGGTTATACCAAATCTAACTCTAAATTATTAAATCTAAATTATTTCATTCTTTAGGCACACATAAAATGATCACAAAGTCACAATTCTTCAAGTATTTGGTGTACTATTACATTGCCAGATGAATATATTAATCTGAAAATAAAAAATATGCAACACAGCATTTTTAGTTTAGTATTAAATAATATTATTTGTAATACCTTACAAATACAGAGGATGGTCCTTATACATTTTACAGAAATAATTACCATTGTGTCAGAAATAGCAAATTCAACAAGACATGTTGATTCAATTCAGAGACACAAATTTGGAATTATTTCTGGAGTGCCTAAAGGTGGTCAAAATCAGTTTATTACATTCAGTTGTTGGGCGTGAGGATAAAAATGGTCTAATGCTGCATATTAAGCTGAGCAAAATCCAGTCCTGCATTCTCACAGCCATATTATACTGTCTGTCTCCACTGCTCCCTCATGACACAGACATGCTCATGTTCTTCAGCCTGGCCAATAGGTGTCCCTGTAAACCATACAAATACTAGCAGCCAATCTCAGTCCTACTAATACTCACTGCCAGCCCTGATTCCATTCATACTGGTGATGATAGTCACCTCTGCTGACAAAGAAGACTGTTAGTTACAGGTACTACAGATAACACTGCTGTCATTTGTCACCATAATTACATACGTATTTTAAATAAGTCAATATCTTACCTTCTACCATTATTATTATTATTATTATTATTATTATTATTATTATTATTATTATTATTATTATTATTATTATTATTATTATTATATTAACTAAACTGAAGAAGAAGAAGATTAATTGTATTATTCAGTTTAATTTGGATATTTAATTAGCCACAATCTATTTTATTTATTTATTTATTTATTTATTTATTTATTTATTTATTTATTTATTTATTTATTTTGTATTAGTATTGATTTACATCATTTATTAGTATTAGTAGTAGTAGTAGTGGTATTCAGTTTTATTAGGTATTATTTAATTAGGCACATATATTATTATTATTATTATTATTAACAGTAACAACAACAACAACACTAATAATGATAATACAAATCTTATTATTCAGTTCAGTTTAATTAGCTGCAATCTAAAAATTTTATTAAATAATTTTGGTATTAATTTAAAGCAATTACTATTATTAATATTGTTGTTGTTGTTGTTTTAATTAGTTGATAAAAATAATAATACATATTGTGCCTCATTAAATAATTAAATAATTGCTAATTAAACTGAATAATAATAATAATAATAATAATAATAATAATAATAATAATAATAATAATAATAATAATAATAATAATAAACAGTCTGCTCTTGTATGTGCTCATAACATCCTGCTCAAATAATTCAATGTGTTTTCCTGGCCATCTCTTTCCTCTCTCCCTCTCTCTCTCTCTCTCCCTCTCTCTGTCTCTCTCTCTCTCTCTCTCTCTCTCAGTGGCAGCAGTAAAAAGGGGGGTCAGAGCAGCGTTCCCAGGATAAAAGAGCTAGGCTAAGGGCTCCTCTCAATCACTGGGCCCTCCAGGTGGTGAGCTTCACGGGGCGATGAGAGACCTGTCGGGGGTGTGGGGATGTGAGCTCCATTTAGACGTGTCTATCTCAAGAGGAGAACGCTGTTGACTCTCCCCTATCTCCTTTGCCTTTGGAGACAAAAGGCATGCAAATATTTGGTGTGCTGCTAAGCCCCACAGAAGCATATTCAAAATGTCAGGGTGGTTATTTTCTGGCAAGGTGGCTCATCTCTGAACAGCTGGACTCAGTGGGATGGGCCACTGCCTGTTGAGCAGCTCCCAGATGATGAGGGGGTCCTAACTTTACTGGTAATGGCTCTCGGAGGGAACAGCTTGTTTCTGGAACAGGTGCAGACAAGTCCATTTGTATCATTCGAATGCGATTTCCAATGCAGCCTTGTCAATTTCCTGTATATTTCTAAAAGTAATGTTTATTTGTGATAAATGAATGCATTTAATGAACTGAACAAAAATTTTGAATATGATAAAACAGATCATAATGTGTTGAAAATTTGGAGTACCTTTTCCAAATTGTGATATAGTTTGTGTCTATCCATTTTTTTTCTTCTCTTTCTGTCTTGCTTTCTCTCTCTGATTCCCTCTCTGAGCTGTGATCAGGAGTGAGCTTTCTCATCGCCCCTGGGGAGGCTGCAGGGCTTCGGTCAGCCATATGGTGCGAGTCCCCTGCCCCGCCCTCAATCACAGCCCTGAGGAGCGGCCTGATGAGGCTGGATCAGACCCACCACTTCCTGGTGGAGAGGACAGCCCTGACTCAACACAGCACACAGACAGCCAGGTTAGGAAGAGAGAGACAAGGGTGACAAGGTGTGCTCAACCAAAGGAACAGGGACAAAGGGAACAGATCAAATAAAACACAGTTTGTGTATGTTAGAGTCTTGGGAGGAAAAATAGTCACAGTGTAAAAACATTGTCAGCTGGTTTTATAGATGCATTGTAAGAATTTTAATTGCTAATTATTATTTTTATGATTTAACTATATATATATATATATATATATATATATATATATATATATATATATATATATATATATATATATATATATATATATATATATATATATATATATATATATATATATATATATATATATTATTTATTTATTTATTTATTTATTGAATATATTTTTGCTTGCTTATTTATTTATTTATTACTATTGAGACAATAGCTGCCTGTGAGTGAATGACTTAATAGCACGTGCACACATACACACAGTGATTGAGTTATAAAATTAAAAAACTCATGAATAAATAAAAATTGTACAATCGTTAATTAAATTTAATAAAAAAGTAAATCAATTTTCACACTGAAAATTCACATTGTACACTTTAAGGTATACAATTACATAAAAAAAACATAAACAATAAAATGTGTTTAAAATAATACAATGTGTATAAAATTACTTTGTTTTAGCTGTCCCTCATAAAAAGTAATAATAATTATTATTATTATTGTTATTAATGCTACTACCACTGCTACTACTAATAATTTTAAACATGTTTTTACTTTTGTTTGGGGTCTTGATGATAGATAGATAGATAGATAGATAGATAGATAGATAGATAGATAGATAGATAGATAGATAGATAGATAGATAGATAGATAGATAGATAGATAGATAGATAGATAGATAGATAGATAGATAGATAGATAGATAGATATTTGTATAAGTGTACCCTAAAGTAATACATATATTAATTTATGAACTGTATCTTTGCATGGATATTTTATGGGGCTGCTCAGTTGGTTCATTATCTGATTTTTTTCCCAGCTCTTCCTTGCACTGATTGCATGATCAATCTGCGGGTCAAGTATTCGTGTCAGGCACGCTGTGAAGATGCTGTAGTCATTTAACTATAATTAGTGATTTTAAATCATGTACATTAATTATAGCGTTTAAATGAAATTACCAAGCAGTTGAACAGAAATACCTCAACGAGTCCCCTGTCGTACGGAGGGAGGAGGTGACTACAAGAAAGAGAAGTAAAAGAAAGACAGGCTAATTGTAATTCACTGAGACGATGACAGTGGAGAGAATGTATTCCCTGCGGAGAATGATTGGAGAAATAAAAGTTTTCTCTATAGCCCCCCACCCCTGCCTTCTCACTCTCTGAGTTGCCAAACACCAGCTTGTCATTTCTGTTTTGTTTGGCTTCCTTGAGATGCCTGAAAGACTTGATACACACATTAAAAGATGCTGACATGTTTGCGTCTGATCCTCTTTTGGTCTCCATCTCTAATCGGGGGCGGCTTCTCTGTCTCCGTCTCCAACGCACATGCTCATAGAGACTGCCACAGGTGCCACAAAAAGACTTCCCTCAGATCAGCCCCATTGTGAAACATTTGACAAAAGATGGATAGTTTTCCCCTTTCAGGATAGGAAAAGCAGTGTTCGCTGGGCACCCATAGATGTGACTTGACTCACAAGTATGTGGCTACTTGACCTAATTAATGCTCTGTGTTTACATCGCTCATTACCACTATGACAGATATTCCACTCACCTTTGAAAGGGGCCCTTTCATGATGAATTACAGACTTGCATGTATGACACTTCCCAGCTACAGAGGTGTCCCGTACTGGGGACCAAAGCCCAAATGAATATCCTGAAGAGGTGTCTTGAAGATATAAGCTATTCAAATGAGACACTAACAGAAGGGGACTTTGTTATTGCCGGGCGCCTTATGATAATGTTCTCATTTGAATATAAAAGAATCTTTGTCATTTTCTCCCCGTAGATCAAAAATGTGCGGCGTGAATAGGTGTTCCCCTCGCTAAACAGAGAAGACAATGGGAGAGTTAACCATCTGCTGCTCTTTTGTTTGTTATGCCGATGGAATTTTCATACAGACACTCAAAGAGAGTTAAAACGAGGGGATTGTAATAATGGCATCCACCTATTACATGATCGTGTGGGTTTTCTTACAGTAAATGGGCTGCTTTTTTGAAGCCACATGAGAGATTCTTGTGTGAGTGTGTATAAACTAATGTGCTTGAGAATTTATGGTCAGGACGATGGACAGATCCGTTGCGGTTCTGTTAATATCTTAATGTACATTACTCCACACAGTCGATCTACGATTCAGTTCAAACGAAAAAGGTTGAGAATTAATGTATTGCACTTAGGCTACTAACACAACCCTATGGAAACAATATACCTCATAAGAAATGTTTCATTTTGTTTGTCCATTGTCTCCAAGGCTGGAATAAAAATATTAAAAATCTTGAAATATTGTATAGAACTGAAACATCCACAATTGTTAATAGTGAAAAGTATTTCCTCATCTAAAATGTTATCTATGTTTTTGGCAACACTTTAGTATAGGGACCAATTCTCACTATCAACTAGTTTTATTAGCATGCATATTAGCATGCCTTTTAATAACATATTGGCTATTTATTGATACTTAAAAATCACATATTCTGCACAACCCTATTCTACATCCCTAATCCTACTCAATACCTAAACTTAACAACATCCTTACTAACTGTTAATAAGCAGCACATTAGGAGTTAATTGTTAATAGTTGATGGTTTGTTATTAGCGAGAATAGGACCCTTAAAATAAAGTTCTGACAATGTTTTCTGTAACTTTTCTATTTTTGTAGATGGGTTAAATAAGGTCATGTTAGCTCATATTAAAATAAATAATGTAAATTCATAAAAAAAGCCAATTAATAAATGAAAAATAAATTCAAATATATTAAATTAAAATATGTATATATTTCTTCTACCTTGGTAACATTTTATATTAAGGTTCCATAAGTTAATGTTGGTTAATGCTTTAGCTAACAATAAGCAATACATCTGTTACAATATGTATACATTATTTGTTAGGGTTAGTTAATATAAATTGTTAATAAATTTTCTTTGATAGTTCAGGTTAACTCATGAGCAAAAAATATTGACAGATTTCAATAATGTAAATGGTAAAATAATAATCTCAATGTAATAAATACTTGAGAAGTATTTTCCACCCTGGACCACAAAACCAGTTTCAAGTCGCTGGAGTATATTTGCAGCAATAGCCAAAAATACATTGTATGTGTCAAAATTATTGAGTTTTCTTTTATGCCAGAAATCATTAGGATATTAACTAAAGATTATGTACCATGAAGATATTTTGTAAATTTCCTACTGTAAATATATCAAAACTTTTTTTTTTATTAAGTAATATTCAGTGCTAAGAACTTAATTTGGACAACTTCAAAGGCAATCTTCTCAATATTTTTTTTTTTTTTTTTTTTTTCAAATAGTTGTATCTAGACCAAATATTATTATATTATTTATTCAGCTTCCAGGTGACATATAAATCTCAATTTTGAAAAATGTACCCTTATGAATGATTTTTTGGTCCAGGGTCACATTTGTTATTGTTAGTCCATGTTAAATAATCTAGTTAAAATATATTTCAACTTAAAATCTAAAAAGGCTGGTTAAAGGATGAGATACTTTAGTATATCTGAGCTGTTGTATAGTGTCTGTACTTCTGTAAGTGCAGATCTATAGCGTGAGCTGAACTGCAGGGGCTGGTGTGTCTTTGAGAGCGTCCACTGCCTCAGGCTCGTCCTCCAGCCACAGCTTCATGTCTGCTTCTGGTGGCTACACACAGAACAGGCACCTTACATCTGACAGAGGCCAGTGCCTTGATAATTATCTGGGAGATATAATGTAAATCAGCAACACCAGAGAAAACAAAACTGTCTTCAGTGTGAGTGTTTAGCATGTAGCTGGGTCCTATAAACAACTAGTGGGAAAACAAGAGATGTCAAAGGTAAAGTTCAGCCAAAAGTGAATAGATATACATCTATACATGAATATATAAAAGTCTTCAAATAGATATTTTCCATACAAGGACAATTCATAGTGACCACTACCTGTTTGTACCTGTTAAAAGTACAAACATGTGACGACTGGGTATATCAGGAAAACACAAGGAGAGGGTAGATCCAATAGCAAGGTATGATTTAATAACAAAAAGGGTTGTACAAAATAAACAGTCCAGGGAGACGAACAAAACAAAACAAAAGAGGGAACCGGATGAAACGGAATGGGAAACTCGGAGAAACGAGAAGGCAAGGGTAAGTCTCGGGAGACGAGAACATAGCACACAAAGGGTAAGGACTCCATATACACAACAGGTAAAGACAGGTATTTATAGGGACACTAATGACAATAGATTGCCTGCACCTGTGCGATTAATTGGAGTGCAATTACTGTGAAGACAGGGCCAGACTAGAGGAATTAAAGTGCCTATGGTAAAGTGCCTAAGGAGAAATGAGCTCACTAGGAAACACCCAGGAAAACAGAGACTAACAGCATGACATTACCCCTTCCCCTACGGAGCAGCTGCCAGATGCTCTACCTGAAACCCAGGAAAACCCAACAGATAAAGAGGTAGGAGGGAGGTGGAGCGGCGGCAGACTAGAGGGAGGGACGGAGGGTCAGAAAACAGAGACAGAAGAACCAGATAGAATGGGAAGGCAAAGACAGGACAACCAGTAAAAATGGAAAGAAACTGGAACCTGACTCGACTCTGGAGAGTTCACTGGAACCTGACTCGACTCTGGAGAGTTCACTGGAACCTGACTCGACTCTGGAGAGTTCACTGGAGCCTTACTCGACTCTGGAGAGTTCACTGGAACCTGGCTCGACTCTGGAGAGTTCACTGGAACCTGACTCGACTCTGGAGAGTTCACTGGAACCTGACTCGACTCTGGAGAGTTCACTGGAACCTGGCTCGACCCTGGAGAGTTCACTGGAACCTGACTCGACTCTGGAGAGTTCACTGGAACCTGGCTCGACTCTGGAGAGTTCACTGGAACCTGACTCGACCCTGGAGAGTTCACTGGAACCTGACTCAAATCTGGAAGGTCAACAGAATCTAGCCCTGACTCTGGAGGGTCAACGGTAACTAACCCTGACTCTGGAAGGTCGACGGTGACTAACCCTGACTCTGGAGGGTCCATGAACACCTGACTCGACTCTGGAGGGTCAACCGGAAACTGACTCAACTCTGGAAAGTCAACGGGCACATGACTTGACTCGGGAAGGTCAACAGGAATCTGACTTGATTCAGGAGGATCAACTGGAACATGACTCGACTCTGGATGATCAGCAGGAACTAGCCCTGACTCTGGAGGGTCAACGGTAACTAACCCTGACTCTGGAAGGTCGACGGTGACTAACCCTGACTCTGGAGGGTCCATGAACACCTGACTCGACTCTGGAGGGTAAACCGGAAACTGACTCAACTCTGGAAAGTCAACGGGCACCTGATTCGATTCGGGAAGGTCAACAGGAATCTGACTTGATTCAGGAGGATCAACTGGAACATGACTCGACTCTGGATGGTCAACAGGAACTAGCCCTGACTCTGGAAGGTCGACGGTGACTAACCCTGACTCTGGAGGGTCCATGAACACCTGACTCGACTCAGGAGGGTCTGACTCAACTCTTGAAACTCAACGGGCACCTGACTTGGCTCGAGAAGGTCAACAGGAATCTGACTTGATTCTGGACAGTCCACTGGAATTTTACCCGGCTCTGGAAGGTCGACAGGAACTACCCCTGACTCTGGAGGGTCAACAGTAACTAACCCTGACTCTGGAAGGTCGACGGTGACTAACCCTGACTCTGGAGGGTCCATGAACACCTGACTCAACTCAGGAGGGTCAACCGGAAACTGACTCAACTCTGGAAAGTCGACGGGCACCTGACTCAACCCGAGAAGGTCAACAGGAATCTGACTTGATTCTGGACAGTCCACTGGATTTGCCTTCCTCTGCAGTGGCTCCGGGCTGGCGGCCATCTTGTGCAGTGGTGCTGGCTCCGCAGACGTGACGTGACCAGTCTTGTGAATCACTAGGATTCTTGACAGCCTGGCGAAATAATCCAAAAATGTCACCGCTGCCATCTTGGGCGTAGGCGCTGAGCTGGCAGCCATATTGCACTGTGGCACTGGACTGGTGGCACCCTTGTGCTGCGGCGCTCTGCTAGCGTCATGTCTTTCCTCCCGGCGCAGAGTTGGCAGCCATATTATGCTGTGGCGCTGGGCTGGCAGCCATCTTGGGCGTGGGCGCTGAGCTTGCGGCCATCCAGAACGGTGGCACTGGACTGGTGGGCACTTTGTGCTTAGGCGCTGTGCTGGCGTCCATCTTGCCCCTTGGCGCTGGGTTGGCAGCCATCTTGTGCTGTGGCTCTGGATTGGCGGCCATCTTGTGTATTGGCGCTGAGCCATAAACATACCATAAAAACACTATAGCATTCAAAAGTGACATTTTTTATGCATTAAATGGATCAAAAGTGACTGTAAAGACTTTTTATACCCCCCCCCCCAAAAAAAAAAAAGTTTAAAAAATGCTGTTCTTTTTAACTTTCTGTTCATCAGTGAATGCTGAAAAATGTATTACAATTTCTGCAGCACAACTTAATATTGTTCATAATAACACATGTTGCTTGAGCAGCAAATCAGCACATTAAAATGGTTTCTGAAGGATTGTGTGACACTGAAGACTGAGTAATGGCTGCTGAAAATTCAGCTTTGCATATTATGCAGCTGAGTCATATGGGTTACTTGGTACCTTTATAGTGCTTTTTTATTTTTTTTACCTTGACAATCTGCGGCCAATATGAACAGAGTCAAGTTTTTTCATTTTATTTGACAGAAGAAATAACAGCATGCAGGCATGGAAGAATTATCATTTTTGGATGAAGTAGTACATTAGTAGCCATACTCTCACTCCACAAGTGACGGTAGAATTGACGACTATTGTAGAGCTAGCGTGACACTTTTACAGCAAACGCAGTTAATTCTAGCCGAAATATCTGGAGGTTCACCATGAGTGCAAACATTCTACTGGCAGTGAGATATTACAAAAGTCTTTTGGGTCCAACAAACCCACCTCATTAATATTTCCAATTATTATTCCTTTTCTGTTCTCTTTCTACCAGCAGATCTGCTGAGCAAAAGATGGAAAATAATTAGCTACTCCTGATCTTGCAGAGGTACGGAGAGTGCCTGGGTCAGACCAGGCATCCTGCGTATTCTGACATGCTAAATTACCTGAACAATACCTGAAGCAATTTCTGGACCTAATTAACTTCCCACTGAGACCAAATGTACACATCATTTAAAAAGATAGATTTGAGGGGACAAAGCATGATGCCTGGGCCTGCATTGGGGAAAAAGCATGCGTCCCGGACTTAAAACCAATCCCTCCCCACCCACACGTACCACACCGTGTCCTTTCCCATATGCAAACGCGATAGGCAATATCCTGTTGGGCCTATTTGTTGTATTAGAGTAGGGGGACTCTCCATCAAGTAATCAATGTGCTGTTCCAATGAGTTCATTTTAATGCACTCAATCATGGCTTTAATGTTTATGGCTTACGGGGGTAGCGAGCATCAGGAATGCAGGAATGTTATATGGCTTCGGTTTCTGCCCATTTCATCAAATATTTATGCGCTCAAAAAACGGGCATCAAAATAGGGGTGGAGGAGAAATACATTTGCTATGTTTCACTCTCCCTCTTTGTCTTTCTCACTCACCTCCCGTGTCTGGCTCCCTTGTTTACATTTGAACTCCTTGTGTAATGCTGGCACTCCTCTCTACTTTTATTCATCTTTTAAAAAGGTTTAAAGTGATAGAGTGAGACGTTCTTCACAGCAACACAGACAGCTTGTCAATGCCAGCATCGTCATGTTATGAAAGGCCTTTGTCTTACCAGCAGGCCAGCAGTAAATGATGCAAAAATGCTGAAATTCAGCTATAATGCTCACCCTATTTTGGTGTAAGTCTTACTATCAGCTCAGCTGCTGTTAGCATCTCTTTTGCTGGTAAATATAAGTAGCTTGTTCTCTTCCTGTGCCTGATCACACTCTTCAGTTTAACTGCAGCACCCCAAGAAATATTAATTTTGCAGATAGTCTATTTAAGGCCTTTTGTGATGCGTGTGTATATACTTAAAAGTGCCTTTAGGTTTTTTTTTTTGTTTTTTTTTTTTTTTCAGCTTCATATCATAATACAGCAGTCCTTTTTTTAGTTAGATAGATGTGTTTTATAAATTATATGTATACACTACACTGTTCAAAACTTTGGGGTTGGTAAGATGTTTTAATGACCAACAAAGATGCATTTAAAAATGCAGTAAAAAAACTGTAGTATTGTGAAATGTGTTAAGATAATGTGTTTTTCTATTTGAATATATATTTTGAAATACATTTTATACATTTAATTCATTCCTATGATTGCAAGCTGAATTTTCATGTAATACACTGTAATATACTGTAAGAAATCACTCAGAAATTGCAACAACAACATAAAATTATTAAGAAATGCCATGTAACATTGAATTAAATGTGAAATGTAAAGTATAATACTGAAATAGTTTTTCTTGTAAAATATACTGTTATAAACTTTATTCAGAATCTTTTTTCTATTTTTATGTATTATTATTTTTTTTTTTTTTTTTTACAATGTAATCTGATGATTTGCTGTTCAAGTGATGTTTATTATATTATTGTCATTGTTGAATACAGGTGTGATGGTTTTAATTTTAATTTGTTTAAAATTATTTACAAATGCTGCATCCTTGATATATTTAATGCATCCCTGCTAAGTACAATTAATAACAACAACAACAATACTACAAATACTTCTTCTACTACTAATAATAATATTGACCCCAAACCTTGAAATGGTAGTTTATTTGATTTTGATTTGGCTTGTTTGCTTGAATTTGTGTAATAGGTCTCTTGAAGCGTCTCGGAGACGTTGCCACAGTTCTTCTGGATTTAGTCTGTCTCAGTCTGTTCTGTTTCTTCATGTTATTCCAGACAAGACTCCTTGTGCAAACAAAAATCTCACTAGATTATTACAATTAATGGCAAAATGAATGTTTGGAAATGTAAACTGATATTTACTACTGACACACTACAGCAAAAGATAGAAATACCATGTTTAGCTGGTGAAAATACTAGAGGGCTGATCATTTTTGGCCACCACTGTATATATCCCTAAGATATAAGTTATGAATAAAGTCATTGTCCTTAGCAACTCGTGAACATTTCTTATCAGCATGTAAATTAGTATTCCATAGCAATCTCCTTCACGAAGCCCCCAAATACCTGCACTACACTGCAGCGCTCCATGCCGGTGGATACTTTCACCTGCAGCCCAGGGAGAGTTGAGTGATCAGTAACAAGCAGTTGTTTGAGCTAAAAGCTGTGATGTGCTGCTCTGAACAGGAGCCTGGAGTATGTTTCTGACATTCAAAGCTGAGCTGGAGAGGTTTGGGGTTGCAGAGAGAGTGTGAAATGCGCGCGTGGAGTGTCGGACTGAGCAGCGGCGAGCAATCACATCCTGCTGAGTGCTATCCCTGAGATCAGAGATCACAGCTCCCGACCACACATGCTCCTGAGACTCTGGCCTCCTGTAATATTTACCCTCTACACGAGCCAGCTTGGTGGAGAACTGTCACTCAGCAGCCCTGGAAAACTGCTTTTAATAGAACCATCAACCCAAATTCCAACACATGGGGATTTGGCAGTCCGACTTGTACTACAGATTTACAGACAAGGGATGTTCCACAAGCCTGAGAACGTGTAAACAGTTGGTGGATTCTAAAAGTTTAACATATGAATATATTATGCTCATTTGATATTCGTGATAAGGAGTGCAGTTTGGAGTTTTGAGAAACTTATATGCTGTAAGTTTAATATCACAATATTATTTCCCTTGAAAAAAAAAAAAAAACTTATGGAAAAGTTCCTTTGTTTAGACTAGTATCTACCATTTGACACACTGTATCTATTTATAGATGTGTTAATTAAACTTCTCTCTTGTAAGTAATTCTGAAATTATCATTAATATTATGAATATTATTAATTCAGTGAATTTTAATTAAATTGACCACACCACTCAGGAAGTCAAATTGGAATAACAGGAAGAGCAATGCACTGAATTGCCATTCCAAACATTTAACACATTGCAATGCATTCTGGGAAATGTTATTAACCTATAACTGCTATTGGAAAGTCAGTAATAATTTATTATTTTTAATACTTTTTTTCAGCAAGAATGCATTAAATTGAGAGTAAAGACATTTTAAATGTAAAACAATCATTAAAAATAATGCTTACATGCTCATTAATGTAATATTCAATTCAATTCAAGTTTATTCGTATAGTGCTTTTTACAATACAAATCATTACAAAGCAACTTTACGGAAAATTACATTTCTACAATATTTAGTTGTAGCTTATAAGTGGTGACTGTCCGTTTATGTGCGTATGACAAGATTTTTCAGAAAAATTAAAACAAGACGTAGTCAACCAGACGATGAACAATATTAACAGCAATTACTATATGATGCAATTACACTTGCAATCAAATGTAAACCCAAAGCATCATATGACTGAAGAAAATCTCTTTTTGTCTGTCTATAAGCCTTCAAACTCTCTTTTTTTATTTTTTTATTTTTTTAAACAAGGCTCTGTCTAGCCAGCATTCATGTAATACATTGCTTTTCTAGTTAAACATTGCGCTTATGTGATTTCCTTAAATTTTAATTCTGCATCCTGTTTGCAACCTCAGGAACTGGAGTTATAAGCAATCCTTATTTCAGTTCTGAAATGGTGCACAACTATATTACGCAGAGGCCTGGACAAATAGAAATGTTTCGAACCATTCAACATTATACCAGCATTGAGTTCAGGAACTTCATATTTTTTGCATTAGGCGCACACATCTACGTCAAATTAAAACATATTGGTTTTGCATTGTAGCTTAACATTACAGGAAAATTTCAACCAATATTTTATTCAAAAGTCCTCACACCTTCCCCAGAGCTATTTGACTGCACGTCATGTCCCATGCTAACATTTGTAAATCCTTTACCAAAGCACTGAACTTGCTTCCAGGCCACTGGAACAGCAGACATCACTTGCTGACACAAGCTCTCATTTCTTTGTAGCATGAGTTATATCAGATGGCAGCGAGGCACATTTTGGGCTTGCATACATATAAGACGAGCTGATTTAGGGTTTTTGGGGACCGCCCGAGGCAGGTTATCCTGTGAGCCTACTGACTGCAGAGGGATTGCCTGGCAGAATGAAAGGCAGGCAATAAAAGTGTGTGTGGGGTGGGGGGGCGGAGTGCATCTCGAGTGCATTGAACAGGGGGGCCTCCCTCAGGCAATGGCCCAACTGGCCTCTGGTTAAATCCTCCACTGAAAGTGTAATAATCCAACCAGAAGCAGGCAGCAAGAGAAGACAGAGCCTTTAATGCACAACAACAGTAGCTTCTCTAATTGCCCCTTTTGTCTTTTAAGCACAGGATTTCTGAGGGTCTATCGTGTTTGGAAACACACATCAATGGGGCTTGGTTCTTCAAATGAGTTGGAGATCACAATAAAGCTAGAGATTGATTGAACGTGCGCCCTCACCGTCCAGTAGCCCGCTGGGAGAATTTATGTCATAGATATAATTTAAATCCTTTCTTATCTTATATAAAGATTTTTGTAAACAAAAAAAAAAAAAAAAATCTGTTTGACACAAGGGCACTTAAACTAGTTTAATTATATTCTTATGTTGTTAGGTTTATACACATACAGATTAATAATATAAGATATGATAAGATTTTCATATTTATATGAACTATCCCTTTAATAATTATTTAGTAATCCGTTTAAAGTAAATTAAATTTGTCAAATTAATTCCAAAAGATTTAATCTGCCTCTGAATGAATATGTTCCTTTCATTTAAACTTTTACAGATATAGTTGATTTCACTCATTAAATGTACAGGAATAGCAAACAAAGCTGCACAAACTCTCAATGACCTGATTTTGCATGATAATAGATAGCTGGAGAAGCCAAGCAGCCTCTCGTTTTTCCTGCCAAATCAATGCTAATTATGACAGGAGAGGTCAAACTAATTAGCTCTGCTTTTGAACTTGAATGTGGCGGCTTTATTTGAGAGTAAAAAGAAAAAAGAAAAAAACGAAATTAGTGTTATTTCATTATGCCCAATTTTAATCAGTTTAGAAATGTATTTTGCATTGAACAAGCACTGCTAATGAAATAATTGCGCTGCTACATCTCGGAAAGTGTTAAGTGTCATACTCTGTAAAATCAGCCATGAACAAACGCCATTTGGTTAACAGTGAATCATAAGTGTTTTTGTTTAGATAGGTTAAGTAAAGCATGTCATTACAGAGCACTAAGAGCTCTAAGTGGTAGTTTAAGGGTCCATAAATTCAATTAGACACTATTCAATCCTGTCCTCTAATGTGTTATTCACTGATCCATGTGATGGGAAGGAGCCTGGGGTTTGCCGACTTTTTAAAGAAATATAGCCTGGGATTTCCATATATATTGTCAGTTCAGTGACACCTTTCTCAAGCGTTAGGGCCACAGATGCTTACAGGACTGCAATCACAGTACACTTCTCCCACAGGACATCCACTAGTCATTAGAAATAGCTGAGAAGGGGGCATCCCATGAACAGACCCACACTCGTACTCCCCATAACAGCCTCCCCTTGGCCTCTCGTCGCTAATGCTCCAGTTTAGCGGCAGCCATCAAGAATGCCGTGAAGGTCCTGACACACGTTATGGGCTCCTTGGGATCCCAGAGGATGGAGGGTGGGGGTTGCTGGGGGGCCAGACTGAGTCCCCCAACCTCTCGCACCCCTCCAAAGTTCTCCTTTATCCCTTTGTGGCATGGGCCAGTCTCCTCAGGGCTAACCTCCTCCTCCTCCGAAATAGAGAGAATTGGGTGGGTGTCTGAAAGAACAGCTGCCATGAAAGAGTGCCATTTCCTCCTGCTGTCACCAGACCCCCCCGGATCAGACACGCAGACACTATCCGCTGCCCCGCTCTGCCAATTAATATGCAGATGAACTTGTTTTTCTTAGTTGTGAGCTCCAGTGACAAAGCGGGAAAACATATGCTTAAAATATTTATGATCTCATCTAGTAATTAAGAGCTATCAGGGCACTCAGTGAGTCAAACAGAGGCAGAGTGGGCTGAAACAGGCACTCGCTCCCTTTAAACACACATACACACACACACACACACACACACACTGACACACCCATATTGTTGGGGAATTTAAAGGAATATTCCAGGTTAAATGTAGTGTCATACTGTTGATTGTCACAGAAAATAATTTAGACTTGACATATTGTAAACAAAAAAAGTGCTGACAGAGGACTTTCATTTTGAGGCAACGCTCAAAATCTGATTTTATTTACAAAATGTAAGAGTCATGTTATTTTCTTTTATAATCAACAGCATGCTGTCAATAGAGCTTTACTTATATTTAACTAGAAAAATTACTTAACACAATCAAAAGATGCGTTCTGAAATAATAAAAAAACGTGTCCCAAGTTATATTAGGTGGCCTTAACTACTATGTACTTACATTAAAAAGTAAGTACATTGTGCTTATTGTGTTCATATTGTGTTGCAAAACACTTCTGCTGCTATTGAGGTGCGATACAGGTAAGGTTTAGTGTTCCTGTGGCTCAAGTGGTAGAGCATTGCATTAGCAGTGCAAGGTTGTGGGTTCGATTCCCATGGAGTACATGTTAGGTAAAAGATGTTAGCCTGAATGCACTGTAATTCGCTTTAAAAAAAAAGTGTCTGCTAAATACAGAAATGTATTTATTTTATTTAAGATTTAAGGTTAGGGGCATATTTGGTTGCATGGGTAGGTGTAAGAGATGGGTCAACAGCGTAATTATAAATGTACTAATTACATAAATTAATTACAGATGTAATTACATACAGACATTTTTAAAACATAAGTGCAATGTGTATTGAAATATGTGAATTCACATACATTGTGGAGAGTTTCATGTTGTATTCAAGCATTTTAATATTCCTTAAATATATAAAACATATTAAAAAATGTCAATTTACATAAATATGTAATGAAAGATCATGACTTTAACTAAATTGAAAACTAGTCAAAAAAATAAATTTTGAGTTGTTCTCTGAAATAAGCACCCTACAGTATTTCATATCAACCACATAAACATAACTTAATGTACTGTAAAAAAAAAAACAAAAACAAAAAAAAACGATGACTTGCAATTGTTACTGATAAGACCTTTTTCTATTTAGATTTATTTAGCTGTATTTATAGGTTGATTCTGCAATATTAAGTAATATCTTTGACTTGAATAAAACCAGTTAACCTATTTTTTTTTCAGTGTAACAAACAACAATCTGCTGTAAACTATTGTACCATGCAGAGCATTGCTTTCGTCACATGCAGTCAGGCGGCTCTGGATGCATTAATCCCACATTTAGCCCGACTGTCATACATGTCATGCATTCTACATTCAACATCCATCCTCCAGATACAAGCTGAAAGGACTGAGCTGGCCTGCTGCACTCTCCGTAGCTCACTTACCGCTCGCTTCCGAGTGTCCTGTGCCTCCTTCCTTTTGTCACTTTTAAAGGAACACCCTCTTTACAGCATAGTAAAGGGACCCTCGTGGTTTTCACATCCTAGACCCTATGCCTCGTCCTGTTCAGTGACCGACGGAAGTCCCTTACACAGCTCTCTCTTCAGAGCAGGTTGTCTCACAGGCGTTCAGTGCCGCACTGGCTGCGTTTTGTCAATAATCATTTATTTGTTGCTGCAACGGCAGAAGCCATTACATCTGACCTCCCTGTTTCATCAATTATGGATAGATTATTGGATGTGAACATCTGCACAAGCAGCAGCGCTCGCTGTTTGGACTCACCTCATGGCTGGGATTAGATCAAGTATTAAACTGTTGTTTATCGTCAGGCCAAAAAACTCGACTGGGAAGAGCCATGGGGGAATTCCTCTTAAAGAAAATACAACACCCATCAGCAGGCACCTTAAATTGTTTAGCAGTGCCACCGAGGTCCCCCCGTAAGCTGCTGGTCATGTATTATTCACAGGTATTACTGGTTGTGATAAAGCTCATGATCAGGGCTTTTGGCAGACATGTGGCGGTTAGTTATTGTTTTGTTGCATTGGAAAATGCATGAGCGGGGTACGGTTGATGCTGCTGCCATCCCTTCATATGATTCTAGGAGGAACAGATTGAGGCGTAGGACTTCGCCAGCAGCGACCAGCTACTTGGAACTTCAATCCCGGACTTCAGTCCAGCAGTGGCTCCCAAAAAAGAACTGGGCCCTGCTCCCTGAGCTTAAAATAAATCAGAGGACATTCGCTGCTTTTGACAGGGGACTGTAGCGCTTTAGGTTGCAAATAGTGGCCTACATTAATTAATTAAGTAACTAGGGGCATTAAGTGGGTAAAGACTGACATAAACTAACAGATGCTAAATTGTGTCATTTCCAGCTATTTTATTTCAAAGTTAATAAATCTGAACTACTCAAAAAATTACCTGTGCTTATGCAATACTATTTAAAAGTTCAGAGTTGGTGAGGTTTTTTAATTGTTTTGAAAAGATGTTCTTCCGTGCTGCATTAACTTGATTAAAAATATGGTATTATTGTGAAATATGAATACAAATTAAAATAACTGTTTTCTATTTGAATAAATAAATCTATTTATTATAAAATGTAATGTATTTGTATAATGCAAAGCTGAATTTTCAGCATCATTACTCCAGGCTTCAGTGTCACATGATCCTTCAGGAATCATTCAAATTTGCTGCTTAAGAAACATTTAGAATTATCAGTGTTCAACTGATTCAGTTGAAAACGTAATATTTGTATGGCTCCAACTTTTTTTTTTTTTTTTATAATTCTTCAACTTCAGAAGAACAGCATTTTTTTATATAATATATTTTGTAACATTATAAATATCGTTTGATTAATTTGATGCATTCTTGCTGAATAAAAGTAATTTTTTATAAAAATAAATTTTTTACTAAAAAAAGTATTGGAATACTTGAAATATTAGTAGTTGTAATGTGTAATGCATTTTTCTTAAGGGGGGGGGGGGGGGGGGTGAAATGCTATTTCATGCATACTGAGTTTTTTACACTGTTAAAGAGTTGGATTCCCATGCTAAACATGGACAAAGTTTCAAAAATTAAGTTGTACGTTTGAAGGAGTATTTTTGGAACAAAAATACTCCTTCCGGTTTGTCACAAGTTTTGGAAAGTTTTTTTCGAGTATGGCTCTGTGTGACGTTAGATGGAGCGGAATTTCCTTATATGGGTCCTAAGGGCACTTCTCCCAGAAGAGCACGCGCTCCCATAGAGCAGAGACATTCACTGATCAGAGCGAGAGCGAAATGTCACAAAAGAAGTGTGTTTTTGGTTGCCAGGGCAAGACAACCCTGCACAGATTACCCCCCCAAAAAAACAGCATTAAGGGACCAGTGGATGGAGTTTATTTTTACAGAGCATCGACGGAGTTGTGTAAGTGTTTTTGTTTGTTAACCTGCATTTCGAAGGTGCTTGTTTTACAAACAAGGCCCAGTTTGACGCCGGATTTGTGTATCGTTTATTTCTTACGGATAATACAGTCCCAACGAAAAAGGGTCACGATCGTGTGTTGGAACCGCAGGTGGTGAGTAAAACTGCTTCAAATATCTCTGTGTTGTTAACTTAGCTATCGGCGCGTAAGCACATCAAGTAAACAATATGCGATGTTGTCATCAAACTGCACTTTCCACATGTACAGCTTAAAAAAAAAAAAAAAAAGACGACATAAAGTGGAACTTAGTCATTTTCCAAAACCGCTAAGCAAATATATACAGTATCAATACATACTACATAGAGACGTCCTGCTGTAGTCGTTGCTGCTGCTGTTCTTGTTCAATTTCAGCCTCTGAATCTGATTCTGGATCATAAATAAACGGCTGAATCTGACTGTTAGCCATGGTTTGTTTTGGATGATGGTTTTTTCCTCATGGTAATGTCACAGCTTCCAAACGCTCTCAACGCAAAAGCTTACTCGCGCTCGTGATTCTTTAGCTCCGCCCACACGTCACGCCTCCAGCCGGTCGTGTTTTTCCGGGAAAAAACGGTACAAACTATCTTTCTCTTATAAATATAATAAAACTAAAGACTTTTTGGAGTTATGAAGGATGCAGGACTACACTATAGGTACTCAAGATTAACAGGATATTGAGTGAAAATGAGCATTTCACCCCCCCCCCCCTTTAAGCTTCAAAAATTCACATTTTTTAGCATGTTGTAGAGGGAGATGAAGGAAAGGCTTAAATAATAGTAGGCACTGTTGCCTCTAATGCATATGAGGCTAAATAAATCTTTATTTACTGATGAAGGGTTTGAATTTATGAGGTTATTTTTTTTTTTTTTTTTTATTTAATACTCTGAATAGCATCACCTGATTTCAGACTGTGTTCTCATTTAGTACTTGCAGGACTAAAGCAGCTGTTGTCATGTGTGGTGTGAAGAGTATCAGTCGGATGTCACTCAGTGAGGTACTAGCTGAGGTTGAAAGGCTTAGAGTAAGGTCAGTATCACCATACTGCATTATTAATATGGCTCTGCTTATCTTTGCCCATCAAAGCCTTCTGTAAGAGAGATAAGAGAAAAAGTGATGCAGCTTGAAATCAAACATAGATGCAGATTTGCAGCGACATGTAGCTGTTATGGGACAGAGAGAGAGAGAGAGAGAGAGAGAGAGAGAGAGAGAGAGAGAGAGAACGAGACTCTGATCAGAGACAGAGAAGGACACTAACAATGCAACAGCTGAAAGTGTGGTTATTTTGTTTTCTTAGAGTCTATCTTAATGTATAGTCTATAAATTACATTCCTTGAAGTTCCCAACAAATGGGGAATAAATGAATCACTTTTCAGTGTAATCTCATCAAGAGCGCTTATTTTTCACACAAAGTAGTTTATCTGTCTAAAACTGACAACAGAGAAAATACACTTGGTTTTATTATAGTAGGCTTTGGGAATCAAAGACAATTTAAGATTTGATCAGATTGGTGTTGAACAACCCAAAGAGCCAAATTACACAAAGAGGCTCAGGATAGCAAGACAACTTCATAAATCTGTCCAGATCCTAACGCCAGCCAGTTTGAAGCAAGCCTAACCAAACAACTCCACAATTTGTACAGCTTGCAACATTAACACAAAATAACATCTGTTGATAATATCGACTCAGGAAGGAGATTGTCAGTTTTGGGGCAAGTAAGATTGATGGTCAAAGAGATTTACAGCATGACCATCACATGTAAATCCATGATAGTAATCACGAGCTAAAGACTTTCTTCAGATTGACCCCCACACCCCACCCACCTAGGAGACAAGAAACAGACTGAGATTCCCTGTAGTCCCCCTCTGACCTCTGACCAGAAACAGACTGAATAGCGGCTCAAAACCGCTGTATAAGCAATATGATAAGCTAACTACAGCTCTCGGCTGAATAAAAGAAGCCATGTGTCACACTAGTATCCTAAAGTTATGATGGACGACGATTTTAATCAAGGTAAAGATGATTACAGTGACATATAGGATCATGCATTAGGTGTGTGTTGTGTTCATTGTAATTACTGCACAAACAAACCATGTATACAGTATGTGCGCTGTCAGCACACCGATCAGTATAATATCATATTTCTGCTTGAACACAGCTAAGTATATTCACATAGTTGAATACAGTGAGTTTCAGAATGGTTTCATTTTTCATTTGCTTTTTTTGTGTGTTTAGTGATTCTGAATGGACCCATATAGTAGTTTATATGCAGTCATATGGCATCAATTTATTTATTGTATCTCCCTGTGGTATTATTTGGTATGGCAGGTTGACTTGTGCTTATACAGTATGTTAAAATTACTGTATAATTGAGCTTTTCATACTTTAAAGTTGTGTAGAATATCTGACATTTTTGCAAAGTATTTTATCAAAAATAATATTAAACATGGAATGTTTAAAACATTTCTTGGAGAAATAAAGGTTGAGAACCACTACTTTAGGTAAATGCAGGCACAGTTCCAGGGGGTACTAAGAATTGAACATTATTATTATTATTATTATTATTATTGTTATTATTATTTTAATTACAATTTTAATTAATAAAACATAAAGATGCATCCCAACAAGCCTTTTAATTTATTTATTTTAAATGTATTTTATTATTTACTTATTTTTCACTTGGTAGAGTTTCTCATTTGAAAAGTAGATCCCCACACAAAAAAGTGTGGGCACCCCTGCTCTATATCATGTATGTAACTGTGACGGCTGGTGAAAGGACAGTCTGGTCCCATATCGCTCTAGACTCCTCTCCTCCATAGAGAGTTGTTGACTCCAGGAAGAAGGATTCTTGGAGACCAAACATCTCAGTCAGGGAGGGCAGTAACAAAATCTAGAGCGATATGGGACCAGGGTCTCGAAGGGACAGACAGCGGTTGAAGAAGCCCATCAGGAGGTCAGTTAGATGACTTACCACTGGCGCAAACTGAACAAGCCAAAACAAAATCGCGGACATCGCGAGCCATACGTGGCCACCAGAATCGTTGTCTAACCAACCCATTAGTTCTACTTATCCCTGGGTGACAAGCCATGTTGGAACAATGATCCCACTGGACAACTTCGGACCTTAACTCTTCCGGCACAAATAAGCGGTTCGGTGGGCAACCGGACGGAGGCATTACCCTTTCTAAGGCCGTCTTGACCTTCGACTCGACCTCCCATACGAGTGCTGAGACTACTAATCTCTCAGGCAAAATACACTCGGGAGTAACGAGATGGGCGGAGGGATCAAAAAGACGTGACAAATGATCGGGTTTGACATTTTTGGAACCCGAGCGGTACGATAGGGTAAGTTCAAAACGACCGAAAAAAAGTGCCCACCGAGCCTGCCTGGAATTGAGTTTTTTGGCAGTTCTGATGTATTCTAAATTCTTGTGATCGGTCCCAACAATAAAGGGAACCCCTGAACCCTCTAACCAGTGGCACCACTTCTCCAACGCTAATTTGACCGCCAAAAACTCTCTATTGCCAATGTCATAATTACGTTCGGCAGGAGATAATCGATGTGAGAAAAACGCGCAAGGGTGTCATCTGAGGCAGCACGTTGGGACAACACTGCTCCTACCCCCACCTCTGATGCGTCGACCTCCACCACAAACTGCCATGTGGGATCAGGGGCCACAAGAATTGGAGCCAAAATGAAGCGGTTCAAGGCTGTCAGAGGTGAGGCTAGTTGTCTGTAATTACGAATGAAATTACGATAGAAATTGGGCCTTACGGGAATCTGGAGATGGCCAATCTATCACAGCCTTTACTTTGTTAGGGTCCATTCGTATTCCCTCAGACGACACGATATACCCTAGGAAGGGGACCGACTGTGCATGGAATACGCACTTCTCCGCCTTGACAAAAAGCCCATTCTCTAGTAACCTCTGGAGCACTCGTCTGACGTGTTGAACATGTTCCTGGAGAGATGAAGAAAAAATCAGTATTTCATCCATATCTCTCAACACGTCATTCACGGGATTTTGTGAATACAGATGCTCCCTGCAACCTCTCGAAAGCTGAAGACATGAGTGGTAAAGGATAAGTATTCTTAATAGTAATGTTGTTCAGCTCTCTGTAATCAATGCAAGGTCGCAGAGAACCATCCTTCTTACCCACAAAAAAGAACCCCACCCCCGCTGGAGAAGAGGAAGAACGGATGAACCCAGAGGCTAAAGAATCAGAAATGTATTTCTCCATGGCCTCCCTCTCAGGAATAGAAAGAGAGTATAACTTGCCTTTAGGCGGAGATTTTATAATGGCTTGTTTTCCTGACACTAAGTCTATGGCACAGTCGTAGGGACGATGCGGAGGAAGAGAAGCAGCCCGGGACTTACTGAACACTTCCTTCAGGTCCAGATACTCAACGGGCACGTTTGGCAAAACCATTGTCTCCTTCTGAAAAACAGAAACAGGAACAACAGGACAAGCAGAAACCAGACACGACTCATGACAACTTTCACTCCACAATGTGACAGTGTTAGAACCCCATTCCACTCGTGGATTATGTTTGAACAACCAGGGGTGACCTAAAACAATAGGAGCAACAGGGGAGTCCATGAGGAAAAAGGATATGGTTTCTTGATGGTTGCCAGATGTGATCAGTGTGATGGGTTCTGTATGGTGGGTGACGTGAGGCAGTTCCTGGCCATTGAGTGCGGTGACATGGATGGGGAGAGACACAGGAAGGACAGGAATGTTCAGGTGATGGGGAAGTGAAGAATCAATGAAATTACCTTCGGCTCCGAAGTCCAGAAGGGCTTGACATTCATGATGTTGATTCTTCCACCGCAGTCTCACCGGAAAGAGGGTCGATGATGTAGGTGAGGACTTCTCAGCGGAGATCCCACCCGATAGTAGCCTCAGATTTTTAACCGACCGTGTTCTTTCGACTCAAGCGCCCCCTACCAGGAGAGAAGGGAGGCCTGGAAGGACTGTGTTGGCGGCCCACACCGCCATTCCCCATAAGGCAGCCTTGCCAGAAAGAAGTGTGAGCGTGAACGCTACTTTGGATTCCTCCGTAGCGATAGTGCGGGGCTGCAGAGCAAAATGCATCAAGCATTTGTTAAGAAATGTTTTACAAAAGGTTGGCTCACCCGCATAGTTCTCCGGCGACGGAAGTCGCAGCTCTGGCCGGATGTGATCCTGGGGAATCCCCGGGGGAACGGACAGCGCAGGCGGTGTGATGGACGCAGTGGGAGACGTGAGCTGATGGATCTGCTGGGTGAGCTCGGACACCTGTGCCACCAGCGCTTGGGCAACGCGTCCGGTGTTCGAGATACTCTCCTGCTGCTGATCCATTCTTTTGACACTGTGGTGCATGAAGTCGGTGAGGGTATTGGTGCTCGCTGCTTCCATGATGGGTGAGATCGTTCTGTGATGGCTGGTGAAAGGACAGTCTGGAAACAATAGCGAGTTTAAAGTTTTGATGAGAAGATATGGCAATGGAACATAAATAAACAATGACGATGAGACAGCGACACTCCGAAGGGATGGTGTAGCGGTGAGAAGTCCAGACGGTGGTGGAGAGAAGAATCCAGATGTTGACGGTGTGAGGCAGCAGGAGAGAGTGGCACAGGAACTGCGGGGAATAGAGCCTAAGGTAAGTGTCCGTGGCTGAGTGAACGTTTGAAGAGTGGATGAGGTTCTGGGGAACCACAGACATCCAAACACAAAACAACACAGAAGCCAGACGGGGGGTAAACACATCGACATAGAACAACGATCTCACAAACACAGGACGTGAGACAAGCCATTATATAGTGGATGAGTAATGAGTGGCAGCTGTTGCTTATACAATTAACGGAGACGCCCACAACTAATCAGTGCAGACGCGGAACACCACGGAATTCACCATAAAGTATAAACAACCCGAGATCACGGTTTACCAACCGTGACAGTAACCCACACATTTGACTATCATGTCCTAATCACTTTTTGTGAATTTATTCTAAATAATTACTGAATAGTTTATAGTATTATATTCGTGTTGGGTGTGTATGAGTTTGAAAATTCATGCTTGTACATTACTATCAATCAGTACTTTGTCAAATATATTATATTCTGGTTATAGAAATCATATTCAAACTATACACTGAAAAAGCAGAAAAATTTGGATAATGTGACAAGATATGTGATAAGATAACATGTTTATTTATGTATTGGGAGTTAAAACACCCCAAGCTAAGACAACGCTAATTGGTCAAGACACCATTTGGTATGTGTCCAACAGCCCAGGCAACACAAGTACCTCCAGATCCGAGCTGGACTGGTGCATTTAATATACATTTTAACCTCACTGAGGAACCCAGTGCAAGGATTAATGAAGTGATTGATGGTTGTCCCAGTCTATGCAGTTGCACATATTGCTATGGACTTGGGAGTTCACATTTTCATTGTCTTTAACGCTTAAACTCATTCAGTGAATCGCTGGCCAATTCAGTTGATCAGCCGATTATTTAAAATTTTCCTATAAAACCAAAAATAATTTCCTTTGAGCTAAATTAACATTTTTTTCTTACATAGGCTTATGGTGTATATAACAAATAACTGTGCACTTTACAATAAATGGCGACTGAAGCTTTAGAGTTTCCGCGGAGAGTAGTAGCTTGTGACGTGCTTTATTACATTTAAATGTAGTCATTTTGCGGACACTTTTATCCAAAGCAACTTACAATTGGGGAAGTGATTGTTCTTAAACAGAAAAACAGACACAAGAAGTGCTCATAATACCAAGTTTCGGGCATCTCTCAAATAAGTACAAGCTAGGAAGGGAAGGAATAAATAAAGATAAACTTTTTTTTAGGTTGTAGTTAATTATCGTAGAAAGAGATGAGTTTTCAGCTGTCGTTTGAAAATTGTCAGGGATTCAGCATTCCGGACAGGGATGGGATGATCATTCCACCAGCCAGGATTGGTGAACGAGAATGTTCTGTAAGGTGATTTTGATCCTCTCTGTTTTGGTACCACGAGGCGTCGCTCACAAGTGGACCTCAGACTTCTGGAGGGGGTGTACAGTAGATTTGTAGTGGTGAGTGGAAGTAGGTGGGTGCTGAACCTGTGGCTGTTCTATATGCAAGCATCAGTGTCTTAAACTTGATGCGAGCCACAACCGGTAGCCAGTGCACAGAGATAAAAAGAGGTATAACATGGGCTCTTTTTGGCTCGTTGAATACCAGTCGTTCTGCTGCATTCTGAATCATGTTTAGAGGTTTTCATTGTGCTTGATAGAAGTCCAGCCAGAAGAGCATTGCAGTAGTCCAGCCTAGAAATGACAAGAGCCTGGACAAGACGATGTGCAGCATGCTCCGTTAGAAAGTGCCTGATCTTTCTGATGTTGTCCAATGCAAACCTGCAAGACTGAGCCGTCTTCGCAATGTAGTCTTTGAAGGTCAGCTGGTCATCAAAGATTACACCATGATTTCTAACCGAACTTGATGGAGTAATTGTAGAAAAACCTACCTGAATGGTAAAATCATGCTGTAGAGTTGGAGTGGCAGGGAAGCAAGAAGCTCAGTCTTTGCCAGGTGGAACTGTAGGAGATGGTCTTTCATCCATGCCGAGATGTCCACCAGACTGCCTGAGATCTGTTCAGCATCCGTTGAATAATCTGGTTGAAATGAGGGATAGAACTGTGTGTCATCAGCACAGCAAAGGTAGGAGAAGCCATGTGCCTGTTTTATGGGATCCGATGGTGTAATGTATATGGAGAAGAGGAGGGGTCCAAGAACTGATCCCTGAGGAACCCCAGTGACAGGTTGATGAGCTTTGGATACCTCCCCTCCCCAGGCCACCCTGAAAGAACTACCAGTGAGATAGGATTCAAACCAGCGAAGTGGAATCTCTGTGATGCCCACTGATGAAAGGGTAGACAAGAGGATCTGATGATTGACAGTGTCAAAAGCAGCAGATAGATCCAGCAGAATAAAAACTGATGATTTGGAATCAGCTTTTGCAATCCACAGGGCTTCAGTGACTGACAGTAGTGCAATCTCAGTTGAATGGCCACTCATGAACCCTGACTAGTTAGCGTCTAGTTTGTTGTTCTGTGAATGAAACAATGATACCTGGTCGAAACAACTCGTTCAAGGATTTTCGCTATGAATGGAAGGAGAGAGACAGGTCTGTAGCTGTCTACAAGAAAAGTGTTTAATGTAGGTTTTTGAACAGTGAAGTTACCCGATCCTGCTTGAATGCATTGGGGAAGGTGCCTGTGAGCAGAGATATGTTGATGATGTGTGTAATTGTAGGAGCGATTGCTTGGAGAAGGTGTGAGGGGACTGGGTCTAGATGGCATGTTGTAGGATGGCTGGAGAGGAGAAGTTTTGATACTTTTGCCTCAGTCAGTGGACAAAAGGAGAAGTTGGGAGTTTTAGCAGTAAGTGTGGTTGGTTTGAAGTCCTGTGTGTGGGGGGCTGAGAATTGACTACTGATCGTAGTTTGGTCTGTGAAGAATATGGCAAAATCATCAGCTGTTATAGTAGTGGTAGGAGGTGCAGGAGGGGGACAGAGGACAGAAATGAATGTTTTGAAGCGGTTACATGTGTCTGGAGCACTGTTGATCTTGATTGGAAATATGAAGATTTGGCAGTATGGACGTCAGCAGAGAAAGATGAATTACATGTCATCTAAAGCCATGCAGACGGTTTTTGTGATTAACAGACTGCAATGTTTTTAATTTGTTTTTATTGAACATCATGACATGCACTCTCGTTCTTCTTGCTGAGTTCATGAGAGAATTAGTGATGTCTGATTTGTGATTAAATTGTATTTGTTATAACAACTATACTATAACAATTTCAGCTTCTGAGAGCCCTGCAAAAAATCATTTTCTTCTTCAATATTTCTGTCTTGTTTTCCAGCACAAATATCAAAACATTCTTAAATCAAAATACATTTATGTATTAATTATTTTAACTAATTGTATTTATTCATTAATTAATTCATTCATTTGTTAAAAATTTAAAATGAGTCCATACATTATTTATTTATTTATTTATTTTAATTGTGTAGAAAAGAGCGATCAGAACACTATTCAAAATCAGAACTTGTTTTCCACAGAAGAAAGAAAATGAACTGATTTTAGAGCAACGTGATGTAAATAATATTGATATTGCTCTGGATCTACAAAAGAACAAAAGTCAACAACATATCATAATGATCTTATGTTTGCAAACCATAAAATGAGCAATAAAATGTTAGATCTCTGCAGTTATAAACACCAAAATCCTCCTGAAGTAATGCCCCCTGCATTTGCATGCCATCAAATATGGCTTTCTACACGCATCACACAATGGCATCCATGTCCTTAAGTGCTTGATGGCTGAGCGTCTGTGCAGCCATTAGCATTAGCCAAGTAGTGTTAACAGATGCATCAGTGGGCGCGGGTTGGACTGCAGCCCATAAAGTGGGGCCGCACGTCAAAAACCATTAGACGGCACGCTTTGATTAATGTTGTAAGTGATTGTGTGAATTGCACTCTGGGACTGCAGGAGAGAAAGGTTATCCTCTCACAGAGGAGCAACATGAGAATGTCACAGGAATAATGAATATGCCCGTCATATCATTTCCATCCCTTTCTCCCCCTTATTTTTCTTGCCTTGCCTCTCTCTCTCTCTCTCTCTCTCTCTCTCTCTCTCTCTCTCTCTCTCTCTCTTTTGCATTCTCTCTGTTTTCTCATCAAAAGCCGCTGGTCCTTCTGCTGCTGCTGCGTTGTGAGCTTGATTTCAGCTTCCTGTATATGTTTGCATGGCTCCTCCCTGCTCCTCTGTGTCTGTTGTAAAGACACATGAATTATTGATTCGCTGTGATAATAGAAAGAGATCTGTCATATCTTTTCGGCTATATGCCCCATCATATGTGGGTATTAAGTGTGGCTCCACCTGTAAATATCAGATAGATATGTATATTGCAATAAAGAAAAACAATACATAGTGTGAAGATGATGTTATCAGAAACTGACACTGAGCTAAATTAGAGGGAATTTAATTATCTTGCCATGTGTTTAAATGCCAAACTCTTACTTTGCAAAAAGTGTGCAAATCCATTCCACTGGGGATTCTCTGCACTTACAAGCCCTATGGAAAAAGTGCTTTATAAATTTTTGATGTGGAGTTTATTTATTTGCATATCTGCTGGCCTCTCAATACACAATTAAATGAAGCAAAATGGAAATGTCATCATCTCAAATATTACATTATTCTCCCACAAGCTTTAAATCAGTAAGCAGGCACGTGCGGACGGACTGACCCCGTGGTATTCAGGAAATGTAATCATACTTTAAGCACCATTTCCATTTGATCTGTTACGCCATCTTGGGGTTTTCCAATTCGATATCCTCCCCCAAACTCCTGTTCCCTCATAACATGTTCAGATGAATCCATCTGCTCTCCTTGTCTTCTCACCCCATTTTCCCCTCCTCTACAATGGATCAATAAATGAAATGCTATGTTTAAACTGAATCAAATTTTCCACTTGTAGGACCAGGCTTGCTTTCATTCCCTCGCTGCATCACTCCAGCAGCCTTCGTCACATCATGCCCCCACATCCGACCCAAAGCATTTAGCTCCCCATATATACAATTAAACGCCCCAGTAAGTTCAGCGTTTTCATTAGATTGGACCTGTGAGAGTCTGGTTGGGGAAGGAGGCCCCTAAAAATGACCAGCGTTGTGATTGCATGGATTGTGTTTATATTCATTCATGAAAAGGAGACCACACTCCAGACTTCCACCTGTCGCCCTTTTGACTGGCAGAGACTGCAATATAGAACAAAGAATTTCTCATTAAAAGGTTGAAGTTATTATACGTAAAGCATTGAATAATTATTTGTTTATCTTATTATATTGCATTTATTATATATTTATTATATTACTTTATTTTAAATATTAAATATTACTGGAAACAAAATGTTTAATTCTAAAAAATCAGGTTCAAGTACCTGTATTTAGATGATATCATATTTAAAAATGATGATAGTATTTTGATCAGACTACAGTAAATTTTTTATTGTTATTCACACCAGTCTTTTTCTTTGGAATGCGTTTGTTTTTCGAACACATTAAAGTGCACAACTTTCTGTTATTGCTTATTTACATGTAATGCAGGGATTCACAAACTTTTTTCAGCCAAACTTCTTTTTATTCATTTTAATTTTATTATTTTTGTTATTTTAAATTGTATTTATATATATATATATATATATATATATATATATATATATATATATATATATATATATATATATATATATATATATATTATTTAAACTGTAGCAAGCTGGTTCTTTTAGATTTGTACAATTTAATTAATTATTAGCTTTTCATTAAACTCACAAACCACCTGGGGTTCCTTCATGAACCCTAGTTTAAGAAACATTAATGTAATGTTTAATGCACTTCATACTGTTAATTACAATGAATGGAATATATTTCAACATGGTACAAAACATATACATCAATATAGTACAAAATGAATCTCGCTCGTACATTTTTTTTGACCAGAATGTGTGTTCCGTGGGAATCAAACCCACAACCTTTTGTGTTGCTAATACAATGCTCTACCACTGAGCCATATGAACTCTTATACATATGATCATATTTCAAGTGTCTTTATTTTTCATTTTTATTCAGATGTACACCCATCACATCTGATTTTTCCACTTTCAGCAGCAGCACACTATTAAGTTTTCATGCATTTGTTCGACCAAAATCTGGGTGAGCTCAAGCACATCCTGTATTGATTATTCCTAGCGCAAACAGTAGGCCAAGTGTGATATACATAATTGGGCAGTTGTCAGGGGAGAAGGTTGGCCTCCATCCAGATGAGGAACACCTCTATATATACACATGGCTCTTTGTTTGTGCAATACAGACAACAGGTTAAGGATAAAACATTGCTCCTTTGAGGCGCACTAGTAAATATTACAGTCACTATTTCATCCTTCAGAATCTATTCGGGTGATGCTTTTCTTCTGAGGCCCTGCAGATTTCTCTAATCAAGCAAAAGCAAACTTTGCCCTCCTAATAAGCCAATAATCTCTTGGTTTGCTTTGTAATGATGAAAAACAAACACATGTGCAGAGCTGACCTGACACTGGATCATTTCTCTGATGAGATGTGTGGACAAGAGCAGCAGTTATGCTTCTGCATCCCGCAAATCCCATTCAGTCGAATAGGAGTGCCAGGGAACAGAGGCTGACGATGTGTAATATCTCTATAAACGCACGTCCTCTGTGTTTACACTGCTTTTAGCAAACACAGATATCTGACCTGGAATGCTAGATTCCCACACACACCCATATTTGTGCTTGTTTATAACTATTCCCAGAGCATGCTGGGTCGCTTTCCTGTTTTCTCTCCTTGGGCAATCAAACAGCAGCTTCGCTTACTAACCCTTGCCTCCACTCCTGGGCTTTCCCATTACAAAAAAACATTCACTTACAAGGTGTGCGCTCCTGTGGCGCAATGCAAATACTCTATTGGTCAGCTGGCTTGGAAAAACGGGGAGGGCTGGAGCTGCCACAATCCTGACCCTAAACAACATCTATTCTTAATGCCTGTACTCAACAAGACACTGAAACAGATCAATAGCAGAGAGTGGTCAAATACTAGCTGGGCTTAAACAGTGATGGCTCTTTGGAAGGGATTCTCTCAGTAAATGTGAAAACCAGAGATCCCAGACAGAAAAGAGAGATGGAGACCGCTGGCTCAACTTGTGACAGTGTGCATGGTGAAGTGTTCGTACAGGCAAACCTAGACATGTCAATAAGCAGCAGTCAGTGGTATGGAAGAAGACTGGGAATGACATGTGCACCGATCCAAACGATGGCCTGAAGTCACCGTTCACAGCACAAATTAGTGCAGATCACTTGCTCATGTTGCAGATTCTTTCCTGTTTTAGGTTAGTGCCCTAACTGGACTGTGCTTCTAATGAATTATTTGTATTTGTAAAAAAAAAAATTATTGCATGGGAACTCTGAAACATGTAAGGCTGCAAAATGGGTTTTGGTAATTCAAATCAAAAGAGTAGCATAAATTATGTTTAATATATAAACAATAAACAGGTTTGTGGGTGTCTTGCAAGAGTAGAGATTCCTAGTCCTATTTATTTACGGATTTATTTATTTTTGCTTGCTTTTAATACAATTTCAAATCTTGTAATTCCCCATTACATAGAAACATACACTTTATGTATTTAGAATAAAACACAATAAACTAACTGTTTTGAGCTCTTTTTTATGTTTTTAGTCACCATATTCAGATTACAGTTACTTTATAACTTATATATGAACAATATGTAGCAGTGCCCTTAAAATAGAAATGCTGTCAAGTGAGAAACACCATTTTTCCTCACCACCGCACAATTCGCGCTTCACTCTTGTCCTCTCGCTCGCCCTGTCCCGTGACTATATATGAAAGTTCCTGCGCATGTGCATTTTTACACACATAGTATCTCTTTTCCAGTGTTGGGGAGTAACTGGTTACATGTAACTGTAATTGTAATATACAGTTTAAGTTGGAAAATGAGCTTATTTTAGGCTTGTATGTTATGCTAAGCTTTGAGACATATTTGATTGTGATTTTATTTGAAAAAGAAGCTTTAGTTGTCTTTCTTCTCAACAGAATGACAGATCCTCATCTCCTAAACAAAATATTACATGGTTGGGTATAAGTTTCAAGATTTGGGGGGGATATTTTATCTCATATATTTGCAATATTTTACTTCCATTTAATGTATAACTGAAAAAAAAAAAAATGGAATAGTATGTGCAGATATATAAAAGTATCATCCAAAGATATATTTACAATTTAAAAAGTGTTAGCATCAAATGACTCCTTGTGTAAGAACATGCTCAATTTCTTTCTCCCATTAGAAATTCTTCATCAGACTGTTGTTCCTCTGTTTTTTCCACTCTCCTAAATCAAAGCCTGGCATTCTTCACTACCTAGCAACCTGTTCTAGCCTTTGTGAGATCTATCAATAGGTTTTGTGGTCTTTCCTAGCATCATACAGTATGTGTCACAGCAACCAGCACAACTATGAAAGCCGCCACTTTTGAGAAACCACCTTACCCTTCAGACCGTCAAGGGTTAAGATGTACTTTGTCTGAAGCAATATTCAGTGGATCTCTGGCCTCGATTTCTCAGCAGGCCTTGCTAATGACTTGTAGCCTACAAATTCCTTGCACTCTCAGGTGGCTTCCTCCGAGCCGGGCTCTGCATCATGATGAAAAGCCAGAGATAAAATAACCTGACAGTTGCAACTCATTGCAAGAAGCAAGTCGTACCCTAGCAGCTGAGACCCTGGAGCCCCAGTTGCTCTCTTTCTTCCCCCTCTTCTCTTTCACACACAGACTTTCTCTCTCTTCTCTTTTTCCTTTGTATTTTTAGACACACTTCTCTATCACTGCTGCAAATGATTTGCAAATGCAGACAGTCCAACAGCTGGTGGGCTAAGATGAAGTGTGGATAACTGTTTGTGTTCGAATGAGTGTGGTGCCCAAGCAAGGGAAGTAGGATACAGTGCAACTGTTCCCTAATTATTGGTCCATTCCCACCAATTTTATTTCAGTCCATTAAGCAGACAGCGACTAGCTCTCTCCTACGCATTTGCACATGACACCTCCCAATCAATACGCTCCTGCCGGTACCTCTTTGGGATCTCTGAAGACCAGACTGCAGTCAGAGGAAACACTAATTGAAAGTTTAAAGCAATATACATGAATACTAAGGTTTAGATCATTGGATCTGTAATCTGTTGACATGTATGTATGTATGTATATATATATATATATATATATATATATATATATATATATATATATATATATATAGGTCGCTGTGATTTGCTAAGTAAGTCATGTTCCTGGTTTAACATCTTTTGTTGATCCTGGATCAACATTACTGTCCAAAAATACAGAGTCAAACCAATCCCCTAAACCTAACCTTACCCATAATTTATTCCTAAAATCTGAGGGAAATGATAGCTGATTAACAAGGGTGTAGACGCACCTAACCCTGACTGTAATCCTAAAACTGACATTTCCTGAAAAGTTATCTCTCAATTCTGATTGTTTGATTGGAATGATGTTCCTGGATCAACAAGGATGTGTTGTACTTGATCAACATGTTGTACCTGGTCAAATCACACTTACCACACACACACACACACACACACACACACACACATATATATATATATGGAGTGAATGTAAAATGATTCACTATTTTGGTAGATTGGATGTTGCTATTTTTATAACATGGTAATTGATTTGTTATAAATACTTTAGATGTTTCGTAATTAAAAATTTTCTTGAAGGGTTTCATCAAAACACTTTGCTGGCAAATGAGGATTTATTATTTAGAAATTATCAAAATAAACAAAAACACAACTGAATCCACCCTAAAGGTGAAAAAACCAGAGTAGCATTAATGGTTACAACGAGACATAGACAACTAGACTGAACACAGGACAGCCAGACATCAAAGACATGAACCAGTACATACGTGAGACAAACGAGCCCAGAACAGAAAACACAGGAAGCTTTTAAAGGAAAGGCAATCAGGTAAACAGCTGGGACAAATTAAATCAAGGAATAAGGTAACGAGAGGACAGGTGAGTTGAGTTTAGGGGAAATGGAGTTTAGAGGAAAGGGAGAAACACAGGTGGAACAACTAAAACAATAATGAAGTAACAAGATGGGCGGGGTCAGAAAATAGACAGGAGAGAGCACATGGCACCAAACAAACACAACACAAGCCATGTGCTCACAGAAAGACAGTGTCCTAGGCACACCAGCTGAAGACTGACACATGGTAATCATTTCATTTGATTTTCTTTCTTTTGTGTTTTGTAATGTCCCTTTTAAATCTAAAAGTCCCTTGGTGAGATCATGCTCCAGAAGTGATATCATTTTGATGGTGGTGGGAAACAGACACACAATATCAGTATTGCCAATGTTGTGTGTGTGTGATGTGATGTAATATTAATTGGTGTTAAACACTCTATTCAGTTTTGGTACTGATTTTCAGAAATAACAATGATAATGATATCATCAATATTTCAAAATGCTTGAAAAAAAAAATCTAAATCAACTTAAAGTGGAGATCCTCATGTAAGCTAGCTCTCAAACCCTCACTAATTAGCTTTGGCTCTTTTTTTCTATCTCGTTAAGCACCCTTTTAATTTTCCGACTGTTGTGTAAATAATTAAGTTAAACTGAGAAAGCACTTGAGCTTGACCAGAATACATTTTTGCAAGTTTAGCATATCTTGTTACTCAAATACTTCTTTAAACAACAACAGCAAAATATTTATTTATTTCTTATGCCACTGTTAAAATGCATTGATTTCTGATATTTATTGGAAAATCAATACGAAAACAATGCCTCAAAAAGATTGTAATTCATGAGATATTGTGATGTGAATTCCATTTCATATCCCCGAATGCAGGTTTGCAGCATATAAAATGGGATTGATGTCTTGAGGTCGTTTTAATGCACATAATTTTGTTTCAATACCAGCCATCATTACTGAGTAATCTCCAAACACACCCTCCATATGTTAGGAGCCTGTTGGTTGGTGGTGGCTCCAAGCCCAGAGAGAGTGCTGGCTGGCAGATGGCCCACTCATGAGACTGTCTGTGGGGGCTGACTCAGTGGAGCTGCCCTGCCCCCTCCAGCAGTACCATTTCAAGGGTCAGTGCTTTGCTTGCGAGTTATAACACACCACCTCATCTGACATTTATGTGTACTGTCCTCTTCTCCTTTTCCTTTCCACCTCTCTTCTCTCTGACTTTCTTGTCGACGCTGAAGAAATTTGAAGAAACCATTATCATTAACAATTTATTACGAAGAAACCGCAATTTTCAACAAAACATGGAATTAAAAGTTGCAAGACTAATTGAAAAAAAATTATACAGTGCATGTTCCTTTCATAGTTAGTTATACTCATGCATTTCTCTTTGCAATGTTCACAGGTTCATCATTTGACTGTATCATTCTAATATCTTCCTCCTAACTGTACGTAATTGAATTAAAAAGTCCTGTCCTTGTATTTCAATGCAAATACCAGATCGTCTGCACTAAGTGACCACAGCAGCTGCAAGCCCGCTAATTAGAGGAGCTGCTAAGCAAATGTGCTAAGGCAAATATTTAGCTAATTATCCATTTTTAATGCCGTTTTCGAACACTGGGCCCTCTCCGAAGGTCCAGCAGATGCTATTAAATTTCACCCCATAGATACACAGTTATGACATGTAATAACTACATGAATATAAAAGAGATTAATAATTTAGAAGGAGCTAACAAATTAGGGCCATCATTAAAAAGGAGGAAAGAGACAGAAGGAAAAAAAAAGGATCAGCCTCACACCATTTGCATTAAACTCCAAATCCAAGGTAATACTGGCCTCACTCGTTCTGTCTCTTCCCCACGATAAAGAATTACTGCATTAATTCTGCAAAGTGAACTTATTGCGCCTATTCGTTTCAGGGTTCCCTGGAGCATTCAAAGACTACACAATGATAACTGCATTTCAGGGGACAATAACTCTCAAATATCCGTTCCCTCATCAGATTCTTTGACCGAAGAGGAATCGTGGATATTATTCAGTGGATTTCTACATTTGAGCACAGACGTGGGCTGATGCATTACCTCCTGAGGGAATAAAGCACACTTATCTTCTATTGTTCCCATGTTTAAACATACTGACCTCTCTCAGCTTGAAACCAGTTCATGTCAGATTCGGAGATAACATCTTAATTTTCCTCATTTTTAACGAGCTTTCCACTTGCATTGGTTGTTTGTGTGTGGAATCGCTCGTAGGAATGGGTGTTGACTGTTTGTGGATTGGTTGCGTGTTCCGAGTGTCATTTACATAATGGCATATCTCAGTGTCAGACAATGTATGTGTTTATCTTAATGTTCTGTCAAGTTAACATAGTCAGAGAAAAGCATCTTATACACCTTTAAGTGCAGACATGAAGGTAAATTCAATTCCCCTTGTGTAAACATCGCCCACGATGATTTGAAAGAACAGAGGTGTCTTGTGAAAAACATTCTGTTAACAGTGTGCGTCGCTGGAGGCACTGTCTCAAAATTGTGATATTGTGAGATTTCTTCCCCCACATGGTTTCGAATTTCAATTTGAATTATGATGAAAAGGATCAGTCAATGTGTATGTGTGCAGTCGTTGTTTAACCCCAGGTTTCCTCGACTAACACTCTCTTTTGAGAGCTGCCAGGTGACTTGACACAGTGCTTTATACTGCTTTATACTACACGAAAGCCTTTTGGGAGGAAACCTGTGCCAGGATGAAAAAAAAAAAAAGAAAAAATTGTTTTCCCCAAGGATATGCATGCAAGTGGGTGGAAAACATCAAGAGGCCAACTTTGAACAGTCAGATCCCAGGCCTTTGTGGATCTGATGTCAAATGGCGTTGTGGATTTGATGTCAGAAGGCTTGACTGGTGTAGGTGAGTTTTACTGTATACAGATCAGTTTGTACTTCGTGTGTTTTAAAAGGTTCAGCTTTAATGCAACATCTAGAATCGCTTTATTGCTACACATTAACTTTAAAGTACAAATATAAAAAATAAAAACAAACCCAGGATAGCAGCAGTAAAGAGTGTGATGAGGGTTCTAATGATTATTATATTCTGAGTTTAATAAGAAAAAAGGTAAGCCAGTCTGATCTCATGAAAAAATATAAGCATTTCACAAGGTGTCAATTATGTTATCTTTTAATGTGATTTGTTCAGAAAGGTTTTTTTTTTTTTTTTTTTTTTTTTTTTGGAGAAAAATCGTCAAGGTCGAGTACCAGTGAGATCATGTAACTTCATATATATATATATATATATATATATATATATATATATATATATGTATGTATATGTGCATGCGTGTGTGAGTGTTTGTGTGTGTGTGTGTGTGTGTATATATATATCTCACAATCAATCAATCAATCAATCTAACAAACAATCAGTCAGTCCATAAAAAACTTGTTTTATTTAAGAAGGGAAAAAAAAAGGTTACAGGGAAACCCTTACAATGTTAACTCTTGAAACAGTGAGCATTCTATATATATATAATTGATATAATGTAAAGGACTGCCCATCAAATTGCTTTATGAGGACACAAATGTATATGACAGGGGTAGGTTAGGGTTAGGGTTAGGGTTAGGGTAGGGTAAAGATAGAAAATACACTTTGTATACTATAAAAAACATTATGCCTATGGAGAGTCGCTATAAACCACATATACCAACATTTGTGAAATTATTTATTTTTTGATCTTATTTAACATCTTTAACTATGTACATTAGCTAAAAGGAAACCAGTGTTGGTTCTTTAGGCTATTTCCTGATGTCATCTCACATGTGTCCCTGTTGAAAGCAGTGAATCTTGTGATCATTAAGGAAAGGATGTTTGAGCACGTATTTCTACAGATTTAGCATTAGCTCACCAAAACAACAAAAGGACTCAAAGGAGCAGCCTTAAGGCATTTCTCTCATTTCAACATGCACATCACTACAAGTGCTTTTCTTCATCTGTATGTCTTGCAGCAGAGCTCTCTCAGAAGACGTGAGATTGAAATCACAATTAAGTGTTTGGTGTCTTCAACATTACAACTTTGTTACTATTTGAATGTTTTTAAATGCAATATCAGTGGGAACCCATGGCCTTGTCCTTACTTGATTGAATTAATTATGGGATTCCAAAACTTTTTTTCTGTCAGCCAAACCTCTTGATCTAAAATATTTTTTCTTGAAGTACCTTGCTTAATATATTTTTGTATGTTAATGGTCATCTGATTAAGTTTTGCAACCTTTCACGGACATAGGTAGATTTTATCAAAAATTTGTTCGGTCAAACGATTAATCGCGATATAAATACACATGCATTTAAGAAAAAATAGTGTTGTTTATATATTGCAAATATTTATATTATATAAATGATATGATATATAAATACATAAATATATACTGTGTGTGTGTGTGTTTATATATACATAATAAATATACACAGTACACACACATATATTATGTGAACAAAAACTTTTATTTTGGATGCAATTATTTGACTGATCAAAATGAAATAAAAATAATAATAAATAAAATTATTTTCAGATCACATATATAGGTATTAAAATACACCCATAAGGGAGGTGCTAATGAGACAAACCACACATACACAAGGTTGTCTCCATAAGAGTCAAAAAAAATTATTGCTGTGGGGCACGAGAGACAGAACTTTTTGTTTTAGTAGACTGCCCATCAAATAAGCATAATTACCATCAGAATTCACATGGCGTTCAAAGACTCCTGAAGGCAATCGGCTACACTCGAATTAGCAACTACTATAAATCACCATTAATTAGCTAATAAAAGCCAGCAGGTGGTTGGGAGCCCACAGCCATTCCCTGGTTGTTTGAATTATGTATATTACATTGTTGCGGCAGTGAAGTAAATGAGAGAGCGAGAATAACAGACATGAGTCTTGCGAAAGAAAGGGGGATATTACCTGATTCAAATATCCCACAATTCCCAGAATTCCACCCAGAGGACTACAAGTCCCTTTGACCCCTGCTCAAATAATGGAGCCAGATGGGTTTTTAGGCACTAAGCATGTTTGAGCTGTCATTATGGGCACTGACTCTCAAGCCAAAAATCATTGTAAACCTTAGGCATACTCAACTAGTTCTCTGCTTTCATAATCCTTCACCTGTGAAGTGGGCTCCATTTAATGGTCTTATGGTTATTAGTGAGCCTAGTGGTGGCCAGACAGCTTTGGCTAATGTGATTGCAGACATAATGAGGCTGATTTATTTCAGAGTTTTCTTGAACAAAATATTATAAAAGATTGATTGATTGTGTCATATTTAAAGTTTTGAGAAGAGTTCCTTATATAATAAATCAAGGATTAAGATAATACATATGAATAGGCAGTTTCACTGTCTTGAATGACTTCACATTAAGGTGCATGTAAAAAGAGCCACGATCATATTGCCAGTGATCTCTGAGCAACTGAATTAATCAATGATTTTGAACAAATTGATAGAGAAAATTATAAAAGGAATCTGTGTTTCTTTCCTGAATGAATCACCATTTTAGATACAATCACTTGATTAAATGATTGAATGACATACTCACTGTTCTATTGGTCTGTCCATTGGTGTGTAAACTCACAAAATTTAAATGACTAAGCTGCTTACTAAATATTTGCTGAACAATGGCAACTGTGACCACATTTTTGTGCAATGAGCACAACATTGTTTTTGGGATCTGAAACACAAGATTTTGAAAACCAGATCAAAATGCACGTTTTTGAAAATACACAGATTTGTGAAAACGGTGACATCTTGCACATGTGCATTACGTGTTTATGTGCATACCAGTCTATAGGTATGTGTGCACTATGTGTGCATGTGTTTTTCTTTACAAACTGCCACTGCCAACTATTGGCCTGGCATGCATAAAACAGGATTTGTAGGATTTGTGTGAACATTGTTGTTTTAAAAAGCATTGTTTTTCAGTTTCAGTCTTTCTGAAAACCCCACATTGAATTGTACAATGTTTGTAAATGAATCCGCAGTAAAATGAAGTGAACAAAAGACAGAGGTCCTACAGACAAATAAAGTTTATTCACTCTTTCCTAACACTGGGATCACAAGGTAGGCAACACAAACACTGTTTTTCCACAGCTTGGCACTGCACAGCATCTTGTTGTATCCAGAGCCATCTTTATCATTTGTTTTCTGCTTAGACGCGTTCGACTCTCGTCACTTACACTACATGTACAATTCAGTGGGCGGGGCTGAACAGGCAGGGATGTAGAAGCAGGCTTTGATCTTCTTCTGCGGGGGCGGTGCTTAGCCACACTGTAACATCATAGAGAGGCACATTCAACAAGTGGCAAACGGGCTTCAATATAAGCTGTTTTTAGACTAACAAGAAAGTTTTGAGTTTTGAAACTTACAAGATGTTTTTATAGTACAGTGACCTCTTATATGTCAAAAGATCAAGGAAATTTGGTTTCTTATTCATTATAACCCATTTTAATGCAATACCCACATCTCAAAATCCAATCAGTATCTTATGCATAGAATCAAGCCCCATCCTACATTTTTATTTTTTCGATAATCCATAACTCTTCATTCTACATCACAATACAGAAGAAAAAAAACTGTAACTGCTTACTATCAACAGCATCTTTTTTAAACAGTTATTATCTCTGACCAAATATCTCACAATCAAGTTAATTACACAATCAGTGAACATTAACACAGGTTTAAACAGGTAATTCAATTACACTTTACAATAAGGTTTAACATTAGTTAACTACAGTAGTTCATCTGAACTAACAAAGATAAAAACTTTTTAATTTTAAAATGTGTATTTTAACATTTAGAAATATATGATTACATTTAAAAGCTTTATCTGTTTATATTATTAACATTAGATGACATTGAAAAGTTACATTTTTATTCATTTTATTCCCTTTTTATTTTATTTTATTAAACCTATGAACAAAGGTGAATATATAATGTAACAATTGTATTACTTATGGTTAGTCTATGCATTAACTGATGCTAACTTATCGGACTTTATACATCAGTTCTCTGATAGCTTAATAATCTAAAATTGACACTTTATTAACAGTAACAAACATATCTAATGTCAGTAATTTAATGCAAATTCTAAAGTGGCTAATGGAACGGATGAACTGTGTGTCTTTGCCCCATGGGCTATACTGCTCCTCTCCCAGCGGACGCTTCTGTTTAAGTAATAGAGAGAGCAGAGATTACTTTTCTTTGGGTTGCTCATTGTATCATCCTGCCAATTCATAATTAATGATTGCTGGGTTTTTTCTGCCCTGAAATTAAGTACTGTTTATTGTGAGAAGCAATAACAAAGTGGTGCTTAATTGTATTCATAAAAACGTAATTTATTATGCTTTTGAATTATGGTTTTCTCACGTATTATATATGTATCCTTTATAAATATAAAGAGACTTTATATTTAAAGTGACTCTCTGGAGCACCTTGTTGTCTTTTTCAAAGGCATGATGGTATGTTTGCAATCGTAACACTGTTCAATCCTCCAGTATTTGTGTTGCCAGCTTAGACTTGTTGACTGCTAAGCTACCAACACTTCCTCTTTAAACAGTGTCATTTTTTTTTCCAGAAATATATTTTACAGTGCCAAATACAACAAAGTTCACATATCTTACATTAAAAATGAAGAAGATGTTCTCATTTAACTTACTTCTCAGTTTAATTCATTAATTGTACGTGAGGCAATGAGACAGAATTGTAAACGAGCATGTCTCTAGGATAGTTGCCTACATGCCATTTTCTTGCCTTAACAACTTCTTCTTTCTTTATTTTTCTTCTGCAGAAAATGGGTCCTTTTCTTGGGGACTCATGTCCTCAGGCACTTGCTTGGCACAGGGTAAAAGAAGTGGCGACATACGTTCATGTAAGTGGGCCATAGTAGCAGATGGGACACTGATTGCTCTGTTGTTTACAGCTGTTTGTGTCCCTTCATGTGACTCAAATTCACAGCAAAACAAGGCAATGTTGCACCAGAGTGCAAAAATTATTTGTGGCCCCCATTATGAAGTGGGCCAAATGCTCCAAACTGTAATGGTCCTTTGGCAAAATGATCTTTTTTTGTCATTTGAAGATTGTTAGTGTGGTATTGCAGAAGATAAAATGACTTAATAATGACTTTAAAGCGACACTTTAATTCTCAAATACCATTTTTGTAAAAAAACAGACAGAATATACCAAATGTTTATGATTAATATTCCTGATTGTCAGCTGCTCCAAAACATGTCATGATACCACAAAAATGTCCCTACTACAACTCAGCAGCACAAGCATTGGTAGCCCGCAGCCATCAGTTGATGTATTTCTAACAGTAATCAGCCTTTTATAAAGATACTTTGGAGACCGTTACTGCTACAAGGATGTAATTCAGTATAAAACACTCTTTTCACTCACTTTTTTTCCCCGTCTTTTTGATGTGTTAAAAAGACTAATTTGAAAAGCATTAGATGATATATTGCAATGAAGCAATGTATTTATGGAACCGGAAAAAAAAAATGTTTGCATAGTTTGTTTAATTGTAGTATATATATATATATATATATATATATATATATATATATATATATATATATATATATATATATATATATATATATGATACAAATAAATAATGAATTAATATTATATGCAAAATACACTTAAATCTATCGTGTGCAAAATGTAGGCAAATCCTTGTTGTGTTTAGTGTTAGCCTGCATTGTTGTGTAAGTAAACAAATGTCATTCCAGCTCAATAATAAGCTGGCTAAAGTATTAAGATTAGTTTATTTCTGATTACATTCCAAGCCTGTTGTTCCCAAACACCTGTCAAAGAGCGTTGGGCTCTGTAGTAGCTATTTGCTATAGTACAAATTTCTTTAAAGATTCTTTACACATAGCAACAGTCAAATCCATTTTGTCCTGAAGAACCTTTTAATGCTCAAATGGTTCTTTGTTTAGATTTTATTTTATCTATTTCTTTATTTTTAAACAGTCAAAAACTTATTTCAAAGCCATCCAATTACACTGATTGTCAACGCACTCTCAACAGGTGCATGATATCCTACTTAAAATCTCTTGTAAATAAAGTTTCAAATTATAAATTGTTACCAATCTAATTTTTTCTCTGTTCAGTTATTTTTTCATAACAGAACAAGCAAGTGTGAGCAGTTCTGTTCAGTTAAGGATGCTTCTCTTCTCCAATAAGGGACACACATAGTGAATTCATAATCCATATTGGATGAGTTTTTTTTTTTATTATAATTTATGCATAAACATGCCAGATCACAAAATTCAAAGCTATGCCAAGATTTTTTTGTTTTTGTTTTTGTTTTTTTTACACTGCGAAGGGCTCACATACTGTCCATTCACAATGTCTATGGTTTTGTTTTTGTTGCTTTTTTTGTGGTTACAAAATATTATACGACCAGATAAATAGAGGGCTTTTATAATATTAATAAGTCAAAATTATGTATATAAATATATATATAAATAAATAAATCTATCTATCTATCTATCTATCTATCTATCTATCTATCTATCTATCTATCTATCTATCTATCTATCTATCTATCTATATATCTATCTATCTATCTATCTATATAAAACACCATTAAGGTTCTATATAGTGTGTACATGCTATCCTAGTTATGGAACCTCATAAAAAGGCTTCTATTTAGCACTAGAAAGGGTTCTGCTATTGTAACAAGCTGAAGAATCCTAATTTGATACTGTTTAAATCCATTCTTCTTAAGAGTGTACAATTGCATTGCTGGTTTAGAATAAGAATTATTATTATTATTATTATTATTATTATTATTATTATTATTATTATTATTATTTTACACCTCTTTTAAGTGAGACGGTTCCAGTTTCCACAAAGAGCTGCAGTGTTGTACCTTAGGCTACAGTTAGTGAATGGTGGCGTGTTTTCCTTCCGTATTCTGTAGTCAGCATTTCCAGCATCTGTGATTAGTGATGTGAGCAGTGAAAGAAAACAAGGGGAGAGGTGGCTGGGGTACAATAAAGCCCAACTAATGGGTAGCCAGGTAAACCTCTACTGAACATCTCATTAGTGAAGAGAGGGAAAAGACAGAAAAGTGAAAGCTCTTTAAACAGGGCAGCTCTTTCTTTCTTCTCTCTTTCTCTATGTCTGCTTCACTGGCCCAGATCTCTGCACTCTTAGCTTGAATAAAACACACCCCCAGTGTCTAAAACAATTTCATCACTTAAGGGTGTGACATTACAATGGGACTCTATGATAATGTGAAGGAATTAAAGCTGGCTAAATTTAACTGGAAAAAGGAATTGAACAACCTGTGGTCTTTTCTATCTAAATGATATGCACGGATATATAACAAGTGCAACAATATAGAATTACAGCATAAAACAAGAGGAAAAGATCACAAACGTATTTATTTATTTATTTTAATAGATACATTTTATAAGCTTAAGATGCGAAATGCGTTTGGTCTATTGGGAACAATAAAAGTAACATTTTTTTTTTTTTTTACATACCTAAGATTTTTGGGAAAATGCATGATTTTAATATTTTGGAAAATAAGACAACATTTACATATCTGCGCCTTTCACTTTGATTGTGACAAAGCGTTATTATAGTGATTAGAACGATTCCGAGCTAGTCTAAGAAATGCAGTAAAGAGACAAAATAATGGGATAAATACATTAATATAATCTACGCCTGATTTTTCACAAATGCTTATATAATGTTTCGTTGGGTGCATTGCATGCATGCATAATGCAATATAGTCAGAAATGCTTTAAAGACGTTCTAGGTTTTTATGCGCACTCGTTCGAAGTCATTTAGCACATTCTGCCTGTGGTCTGTCGCTGTAGCCCCGGGCCTCTGGCGCTTGGCCGGGCGTCGTGTCATCACACCAACTGGGTTTTTGATGAGAACCTGACCCCAGCGCCTCATCTCTCACCGCTGTCTCATTGCTTTTATTTACATCTGTCTTTAGCATTCTAATTACTCGCTTTATTGCTTTAGCCTGGAGGAGTTCACGGAAGCAACGACGGGACGCTCGAGTTTTTAACTAATAATAAGCACCCGTTAAATCTCACCCACGGGCAGACAGCACCCGGCACATGCCTAATTATGGACGACAGATCATGAGAAGGAACACATTGCCTATTGACAATAGTCGAAATATACTACAGTGACTTTTTAGGAGGTCAGCTATTTCTTATCGCTTTATCTGAATACTTTTAACTGTTTTATTTATATGCGTGTATGATAAATAAAATACAGTATATACAATGTACAGTGCGAAATGTATTATATTGAATTGGCACGACTTTTAAAATGCATTATATATGTGTTTAAATTGTGTTTTTCGTAATTACTTACGAATGCAATAGATGATGTAGATTAATTTAGGTAATTTTCGCAAACCTTCAAGTCGGTTATATTGCGTGTTAGAACTTAATTCACCTGCCAGAACACAATTAGCCATACATGATTTTGTGATATCCTCATAATTTTACTTAACAATGCGAAAAATTAGATGTGATTTCCTGCTAAATGCCTGTCTTGTTGACTACAGCGCGTGCACTAACATAACTTTCAGATTGGAAACAATGGTGTATCCTGCGTAATGCTCAGGAAACCATACATCATTAGGAGGAAGAGAAAACTTTTAAACGGCCCTTTACGCTTTGCAGAATTTTATAAAATAGCATCAATACTAGGGCACAGAGTCTTTTAATGAGCTCTCAACTTTAAAGACTTGAAGGATATTAACAAGCTGCTTGACAAATGGTGCTTAGAAGCACATTAAAGACGCGGCTAATGGGGCGCATAATGACGGCTAATTTTCGATCAGATATAAATTAGAGCCCCCAACAGTTATTTGCCTTAAGGACTTTATGTAAATGATTCTGTTCTGTATAAACTGAGGACAGAGGGGCGAGAGAGAGAGAGAGAGAGAGTCCTTGCGGGTATGATGAATAGATCTGCAGCGGAGCACGGCTGTCAAACCTCAATGAACACACACATCCAGCAGACAGCTCTACCACCTTCTCATTATTGCCAAATGCGCGATCTAACTGCGACTTGCTCATTTGGAACGGCGCAACAGCGTCTGAGAATAGGCGAACGCAACGTGCTGTGCGTTAAAGCCTAAATGAATTTCATGGCGAGCAGGAAGAAAACCAGAACTGGGCGAGAATCACACAGGCTCATCCTAGACTCTTTAATATTTAATCACCATAGGCCTCGTTTGAAGACACAAATTTCAACAGTATGCCACAATCTATGTGGAGAACTTACAGCGTATAAGGATAGTAAACTGATTTTGTTTTAAATAGAGATGGTGTTCAGTCATTGTGTGCATTTGTACATTGGGCGCTTTATAAAATTGCATTTGTTCACCTGACGCACCGTAAACTTGAATCGCTTCAGAAATTATGGAAGGGAAATTATTGTTAATATGTTTTATGTTTTGTTAAAACAAACCTAACCCAACATCTGGCTATTGAGCTGTTTGATCGATCGTATCAGATTCATGGTTTTATCAAAATAAAGCCTCAGGCTAATGATGTGTCGACTTGCAAATATTTCATTACATTTTGAAATGTGTGTGTCTATATATAGGCTACATACATATATATTATAATACTTTGTATACACAAGATTGTGTTCTTAAATATTTATTTGGGTAGGTCTACCCTTTACATTTTTTCCCTGCGTTGTGAACAATACAAAAGACATAAAGGTCAATGTAAAGACTACAATAAAACTTAACTTGTAAACGTCTGCAAGTGTGTAAATAATTGACGTTTCGTTGTTTTTTTGCATATGGCAGGCATAATTATGATAACAGGTAGGCTAAATATTGTGAGACGAGACAGACTTGTACTAAATCTAAATCTATTAATAACTTTTTTTAGAAGTAGTTTTACTCACTGTAGTATTGTTTTTTAATTTTTATTATTACACTAATATTATGTATTAATATTTTCAAAGCATTAAGGTCTGTATTAGGGTTTTATTATACTAGATTTTGTATCTCGCTCATTATCACAGTTATTGGTTTTCCCATTTAATGAGATATGTGCATAACACCATATTTCCTTATTTTACACGTGTGTGTGGGAGAGACTGACAAGCTCTGAGTCTGAGTCAGAACTTGTCTATTCGTTCATGTAGTAGCATGTTTTTTTTTTTTTATCAAGATGTTTTATTATTATTACACATCTGTGAAACTATCCCGTTTCAAACTATTTATTTTCGCATATAATTCCTTATATTTTCCACAGGTATAGCATAATTGCATATATATATATATATATATATATATATATATATATATATATATATATATATATATATATATATATATATATAAATTGGGGAATAAAAATGAAAATATATAAATACAATGGACATCAGTGCCAATACAATAAATGTTCAAGTACTAAATATTGGGCCCCAACACGTCAGAGGCCTGTGGTTTGTCTTAACGTGCTTTGATGGCAGACACTTGGGGTAAATGTACAGTTAAAATATTCTATTCGTAGGTCCCCAGGCGGAGCACCGACAGTCCCTGGCTTCATTAAAATTTCATCACTATCCCTATGAAAGGGGGGAAATGTTCAGGGGAAAGAGAAAGAAAATAGAAGACCTAATTATAACAAAGGAAAACAGTGTGACCACCATGGTTTTTAAAGCATGAGAATCACATGTATGCGATATCGCTAACAGGTCAGTGCCCTCTCTTGGATCAGTCCATTAAAGGAGGGTAGAATAAAATGACACATTCGCTTTGCTTTGGAAATATTGGAAGTTAAGTGCACCAGTGTATGCATTACATGCTCCTATAGTTTAGTCTCCCTCCTGAATGAATTGTGTAAAAAAAAAAAAAAAAAAAAAAAAAAAACCTATTCGATCGATAATTTTTGCACCTATCTGAAAGTTAAGTAGGGGGTAGCTCGCTCGGGATTGGCCGTTTGGTCCATGAGTGTCAAGCAACGAGATTAATTCCCATTTCCTACGAGCCTCTCCAAGTCCAGCCCTCCACGACCGACTGTAATTAACAGCTCCAGTTAATGATTACTTACTTATTGCATGTAATTATCTGATTTTCATAATTCCATGTGTAATTTAATAATTCGTTCACATTATCGTGTTAAGTGATCAGCTCGTTTAGGATAACTGATTTCCTCCTTTGAAGCAGGTTAGAACTGATGAGAACTTTAGGGACTATTCAGTCAGTGAGCTTCTTAAAGTTAACCAAGACACCAAGTAATAAACTGAATGCTGATATGATGTCTATAAGGCTTTACACTTAATATAAGTTATTGCGGATCCAAAGGAATTAATTGGCCTGGGAAAGAACAATATAGTTAAAAGCATCGCGGTTTTGGCATTAATTACGCATTTTTACAGGTAAAAAAAATAAAAATGTTAAGTAAATGATTTCCGAGCGATTTCCCCAGTGGCAAATTGTACTTTATCATGTTTCAAAGGTGTTTAACAATATTGTTAAAATCACAATAATGAAATAAACACATAAAAAAAAAATCATAGTGCATTCTTTTTTTTCTTTTTCTTTTTTTTTTTTTCAAAAGAACAAAACGAAATGCAAATTGGATTCTTCATCTATTAAATCTCTTTGAAAATCGTCAGGAAACATCAATGGCAAAAACCTCTTTTATTCAGGCGGCTGTCCGTGGTGCTGAAACCAATTGGTACGCCTAGAATGCCATGGCATGCACTGCTACTGAGATGACACTCCCATCTCTTTTTTATTATTTTTATTATTTTTCATACGGCCCAACAGTGAACTGAGTCAGTCTTCAAAGGGCTGCCTATGTCGGCAGAAGAACGAGAACCATCGACTGTGGATTTAAATGGAGCCCGGCACGTTGGCAGGCGAGGTGTTTTTCTGGCGGCCTGACATCTGGCAGCGCTGTGCTCGAGGGACCTCCCCAGATCTCTATAGACTTCATGATTAGACTCTAATAGAATATTAGCATTTGCTCTCAGGTAGGCTTCTAAGGGATGCGAATGCTAGCAGCAGTAAGCCGTTCGTGAAAATACCAAGCGTAGCTCTACAGCTCAAGAAGATGTCAAGACGTCTTTTTAAGGCAAACAGCAAGATACTAATCTAATCAGATTACCCGTTTGTATCTTACAAGAGAAATAAGAAAAACTGCAAACTGGTGTTAAAGACACGTGTAATCCACACAATGAGCAATATAAGATGGAGACAAACGTTTCGATTATATTTAACACACAGTCCATGAAATGTGTCCATGAAAACGTCAGACGTCTGAAAACTCTGTTTGGGCCTTTGGATATAAATGAATCCATTGAGAACGTTCAATAAAATGTTAAAATGTTGTTCTTTAATGAAACACATAGTTCAATTCAATTATCAAATAGTAACTTAAATATACATTGATGTAATAAATTAATGAATTGATCCGACAATTAAACCTAAAGCAACAGACATTACAGTTACCGCAGCTAAAACAGCAATACAGCAAATACCTGTACGGATATTGTATGTGTATGTCCAAATGAGATATTTACATTTTACGTGAATGTTGTTTTTTTTTTTCATTAAGAAAACATTACTAAACATGGTGAATTTAACAAGCAACGACTCCATAATTATACGCGTATTATTTATACAAATAAATAAGCAGATAACATACATGAAAATAATTTCAAAGAAAATGTTCTCATATATCTCTCGATTGTGCCTTTTCGAAACATTAGAAGAACGAAAAAAAAGTGTGGCCTGTTTCAAGCAGTTTCCCCGTTTGCAGAGGGCCACGTTTTCCTTGTTGTCTCAATATGATTTTCTCAAGCAAAAACGTGGAGGGAATCCCAATAAATATGTAATGAAGTAAACATTACCTCACATGATAAATAGTTCATAAGAAACATAGCCACGTTAGAGCGCAGGCGTATTGCAACAGATATTTGGCTGAACAAATACCATTACTAAAAACAATTGAAACTCTCTTCGTGTTCATTATGTCCAATATGTTTTGTTTGAATAGCTAAGAGGTCGGTTATAGCAAATATGCCTTCACAAGAAAAAAATGTGGATGTTCTTCTCGCCCATTGCCTAATTGTAGGTTATGGGTTAACATTATTAAAATCACAGAAGAGGAATTAAGAAGACGACAGACAAAATTATGCATGTAACAGCTAAATCAATAATTTACAAGGTGCTGTTTGGTTATTATCTAATAATGTTGCAGAATCGTTCGTGGACATAATTCGTGATGTCCTCTTTTCTTTTTCTTTTTCTTTTTGTTTTCTTTTTTTTATCTAACGAACCCTGAATTAACACCAGATTGAAACGTGACATGCTGAGAAAGAAATATTACAAAAGAAAAACACTGACAAGACACTGTCACCCTTTTGACCTGAAGTATTTGTCCCCCTCTCAGTTTAGAATAATTTCTGGTGTTGTGATACAGAACACTTTCTGGTAAACGACTAAAATACGCTATTCAGCGTCAGGCAGGCTGTCTGATTGAGGTTTAAAGAGTCTTGCTCCTCTGATATAGAAAGTGTGCTAGAATAAGTGAGGAAAAACGAATGGTCTTACTTGATCAGTCAAACGATCCTTTAAATGATTCCACATCCCCTTTGCGTAATACGTGACAGTGATTTTCAAATGTCTCTTTTGAATGTCATGAAATTCTGGTTCAATGTACAAGTTATTGATGATTGAAAAAGGTGTGAGATAAGAAATATTTTACAAATCGTCTCTAAACAGTTTTAGGAGTCTCTCGACACGTCTCGTTGGTCTTCTGGTCGAGCTAGACGCAGGCCGAGTATTTCATGCGTTTTTGTTTCTGCCTCTGGTTGCAAAACCAAACCCGCACTACGTTCTTTTTGAGGTCCAGCTTCTCTGCGATTGCTGCGATTTTCTCTGAGGACGGACGCGGCTGAATAGCGAAATAAGCTTCGAGGGACCTTTTCTCGGGGGCCGCGATGGAGGTCCGCTTCCTCTTCTTCTCGGCCCCGTTGAAGAGCTCGGGTTTGTTGAGTTTCTCCCGGTGCGACTTTTCAGCCTCCTCCAGCCAAGCTTGCAGGATGGGCTTCAGGGCGATCATGTTGTTGTGGGACAACGTGAGCGATTCAAACCGGCAGATGGTACTCTGGCTTAAAGAGCCTACGCCGGGAATCTTCAGGTTGGCCAGCGCTGACCCTACATCCGCTTGGGTCACGCCAAGTTTGATCCGACGCTGTTTAAAGCGCTCAGCGAATGCCTCCAAGTCCCTGGGATCTGCATCCACGTCGCTCATGCAGCTCATGTGGGATGGAAGCCCATGGGCGTGAGCCATGTTGATGGCAGCTTGGTGCATGTGGTTCATGCCTGCCATGTGAGCTGGGTGCGTAGGCGTGGAGACCACCGAGCCGTCTGGCCCGGCCATGGCTCCAGCAAGTGCCAGTCCTGGGGTGATGTGGTCCAGCAGGTCGCCCTCCAGTGCCTGGTGCGGCTGGTGGTGGTGGTGATGGTGGTGGTGGTGGTGATGGCTCGCCAGAGCTGAAGGGTGCGAGATGGGCACGGATGACGACGAGGAGGACGACGAGGTGCACGGAAGCGTGTTCATGGTGTGGTAGGTTGCGTCCGGCTTGAAGGGGCTGTGATGAGGAGGGTGATGATGGCTTTTGGTCTGCGAGACTATATCCACCGCCGCCAGAGCTTCCGCGCGGGCCAACAAACTCTCATCCAATCCGCCGAATATATTGCTCTGCAATTGCAAATAGAATGCACACATAACTGTCAGCAGGGAATTCGCGCTCCACTCCGTGCTTTTAAAACATTTCCAGCATGTAAAAAAAAGAAAGAAATCTTAAAAAAGAACACACAAAACAAGACACATGCAACATCCCAGGTCATAAAAATTAATACGAAAGGCAAACCCGGCTGAATACATAAGTTGGGAGGGAAAAATGGAGGTGTTGGGTGATTTGCTGTGCAGACATGAAAAAAACATCAAGCAGAAAAAGTGGGCTGTCAAAATGTGCCTTTAAGCGGTGATTATGCAGAATACGTACCGGTGGGGTTGGGAGACATGCTCGGCGCATCGCCTCCGAACCGCCGCTGCTGATCGTGCTGCTGTGTCTGGACGACGAGCAGGAGGACGAGGGCGCGTTGGAAGTCAAAGTGGAAGAAGAGGACGCAGAATGCAAACTGGAGTATTTGGCCTCGGCCAGACTGGTGTGGGGCATGGCGAACGCCTGCTTGCTGTTCAGAGACATCATCATCATGTTTGCTACCGAGCCTCGGCGAGTTCCTTTTAATAACTTAAGACTCCGCCTTCTTCTTGTTCTTCGACTGGAGTTCAAGCCCAGTCGCTGCGCGGAAATCTCAAGTCTCTGGCGTTGCAACGAACGTGAAGAGGAGGATGATGCACCAAGTCTCTTGATAGCTCATCTAGTGGTCTGAGAGAACGATCTCCTGCTCGCTCCGTCGCGCGCCGTGGCTAGAGACGTGCGTCGAGCACCAGTAAGCCATGCAACCTGTCGGTAAACTCCTTCAAAGATCACGTCAACTCTTGCCAAAACGCTCTGCAGAAATTTTCCTCCGCCTTTACAAAATATCGTGCGTTTGTCTCGTGCGGAAGCTGATGCCTTTGGTGAGTTTGTTTTTGCGCACACTTTTAAAACGAATGCAGAAGTTTCTTCTCTCTTCTCTTCGTGCCGGTTCCAGAACGACGATCTCGCTCGTTAACCTTTATCCCGATTCTTGCTGAGTTTGATTATGAGATAAAGGTGACAGTCGACTACTTTCAATGCTGCGGGGACTCGATCTGTCTGTGCTCTAAGGCGAAGGGCAGGCTGCGTCTCCCGTTCTCTCTCTCTTGCTCACCCATTCTCTCACTCCCTCTCCTCTTACACACTCTCTCGGCTGTACCTGAAAAACCTTTCATGATTTATTATTCTTCATTAGCCACAGCGCCGCTGGGGACTCTGCGCATGGGCAGTTGCAAGGACTGCAAGCGACTATTATGTGATACTTCAATAAAGTTATTGAGGAAACCACCCTGGTTAAAGGAATAAAATCAAAGCAGAATTGTATTCTAAAGTTAAACATTTCGTATGTCAGTGTTTGAAAATGCATTTCTCCAAAAAGCACACGTTGTTTGTATGTTGCACAGACTTTCACTTGTAATTATTTCGTAACGCTTATGTAGGCTACAAGACCAAACCTTCCCGATGATACCAAAAATATTAGAAAGATTCGGTGCTATGTAATTCGTAATTGCAAGCTTGGTCGGAGAAGCGTGGATGAATATGAAGAAATCACCACAGACAGCTCCATCATCTGCTGTCCCTGTTGGGTGAAATAAAGCAAAACGCACGACTATCATTCCATTATAGCGAGATAATTTGATATACCGACACGCATTAAACAAATTATGTCCAGTGTAATGCAGACATATTGAATTTAAATGTAATTTATATTTGCTCGACTCAGTAATTAACCTGCTTTGATTTTATTTAGAGAGAGAGAAAAAAAATCTACTTCGTGTTGACGAATTTATTAGTTTTCCCAGTTATTGAAATAATAAATAGGAAAGCCATTTGAGTTATCATTGAGCGTGTCTTATGAATTTGATGTCTCAACAGAACAGGCTATGTGTGAAGCATTTCATTAATGACACAGAAAAGCGGATTTTTACAACTCTTTAGGATTTAATTGCAAACCCAATACAATTATATACTCGTCGCAGCGGGCTATTATCATATCTTCGTTCTAATTAGACTACTTCATCAGTGATTTAATTAAAAACCTTTAATCATGTTCTAATTAACAAGGCTAGTCTAATTTGTTTAATCTATTCGAGTCCATTGGATGGGGTAATTGATGCATCATAGCGACCGACTAACCTCGCATGTAAAAGTGCACATCTAACGTGAGATCCAAATTTTAACTCGAGCTAAAAATATTCTAATGTGTTAAATTCATTAAAATGCTCGAAACAGTAATTACAATTTAGTTGAAAAATAATGAGGTCATATCTGTCAAATATATGCCAGGCGCAAAACACTTTGTGGAGATACTTGCATATAATAAATATGCCAGTATGTATCTGTTTATCTTAAATGATTGTTTGTCATCAAATTTATACTAATTAGGAAATTAAATTAGACTAAGGGCTGCATCATGTCTCTGTTGGAAAAAAAAAATTTAATAAATAACCTACTCTGCACTTTGGCTATATAACAAGAAATCATTTGATACAATCTGACAAAATCAACCAAAAATGTAAAAATGGCTCAATAAATAAAAATACATAAATAGGAAGAAAAAATATATCTCCGTATCGGATGTTTATAAATACCCTGTGTCACTGATTCTTATGTTTGTACGTCGTCGTGAAATCTGTCCCGTGGCAATCACAAGATTTTTGTCGATGGTGCAGAAGGCGCGCGGTTACTGTACCTCTCCAAAGGGAGGGCCACCCCTGGCGCGCCTGCTCAGGAGACTTCAAGGCCCAATCACTGTCTACTTGTATATACCCAAAGACTGATTTATGATGAAACTTTAACGAAATCATTTATATTTCACCACCCCTAAATCGGCAAATGAAATTTTCATTCACAATGAGCCACACAAAAGTATATCTAACGTCAAATAAATCAATCGGGTTTAGCTCTGAGGCGATTGAGTTTGAGGAGTAGTTTTGGTTCACTGTAGCGTTAAGAAATGTATTTATCAGGGCGCTTTAAGTGCTCAGTTTTAATATATCTGATCTCAGCTAAACACATAATCAGTTAAAGTACCAGCGGCCACAATGTCTTTTGCACGTGCACGTGCAGTGCGCCCTCTGTGCATAATTTAAAAATAATTAATCCTTTTCAAATTTCAATGCATTTCAGCTGGTGATCATGGAAGTTTGGCTTTTTAATACAAATATAACATATCCATAATTTTTAAATGAATTTCTTTAACCCCCTTTCTCTGTCTGTTTTTCTTCTCTCAGTCTCTGTCTCTTTCTGTCTCTGCCTTTTATTTGATGACATTGTGCTTCAATTTGTATTACCAGGCAGGTGCTTTTAGGAGCTTTTTGCAAAGATTCTTCTCCTCCTTCAAAAGCTCTGTCCGCATGCACATAAATACACTTTATTTTCCCCACTATAAGAAAGCAAGCTCTCATAGGAATTCTGACTAAAATTGAGCTTCATAGACGTTTTCTTTTACATATAAATAACACTGCACCAGCAGCAACAACCCAAAGCAGGAGGATAAAAAATCAGCCAGACTTGATGTACAGTAGCTCAGGTGACTTGTTTGCTTTTTTTGACATACATCAAAATCAAGGTATGCCGCTGTGGAGCTTGTGTGCTTTACACAAAGACATTCTCACAAGCATCCCTCAGGAGCCAAGCACGTTAACAATCCCAATTACATCCGGACCACCAGAGACAGCTGTTTTAATACCCACCGCTCCTTTGTGCCACCAACACAGTCACTGCAGCTTGCTCTAAGAACACAGGGACAAAGGATGATGCATCACCGGAATGTGAGGAGGAAAGAGAAAGCTCAAGATGAAGTAAAGGAGAAATACAAAAAGAATACAAAAGAAAGATTGCGAATGCGCCATGCATGTGGGAGTGTGCAAGATATTTAGAGAGAGAGAGGAATCAAGTATGTGTGTGTGTGTGTGTGTGTGTGTGTGTGTGTGTGTGTGTGTGTGTGTGTGTGTGTGAGTGTGAGTGTGAGTGTGAGGAGAAGACAGAGAATGTGTTTTTGTATGTGAGAGTCTCTTTCTTCCCTGTTCTCAGTAGCAGGAGTTTAATTCACTGCAACCTCATTCAATATGTGGTCTGCACTCACTAGGAACCAGTGGATGTACAAAGGACACAGCCTTAGCAATTAGCTCCAAATAAGCAACGTTAGACCTTCCTCTGTCTATTTTTCTACAAATTTGAATGTCTAAAACAGATGTGCCAATGTTAATGTATTGCCACACAGAGGAGGCTTTGAAAAATATATATCTGAACTTGAAGACATGTTACTTTCTTAAATGCACATCAAGTCAGTTTGATTAGCGTAGAGAAACAGGATGTCATCTAAGAAGATTACATGCCAAAAAATGTTTCCATGACACCAGTAACTATATCAGCCTAGCAGTAAAGCCAGAGTCTAGCTATCAGTAATGTTCATTTACTCTGAGACTTCAGGGCAGAGCAGGAGAAGGTCAATCCTCATAATGATGTCACATACCTCTAGGTCCTCCAAATCAATATACTGTAGAGGGGTTCACTGCACCTGTCACTGCATCAAATAAGGCACTGGTTAGAAATTGTGGCTTTGTATTGGTCTCACTGGATGATATGAAAAATATCAACTTCCCTTTTGGCATTATTTAATTATAAATCTTGGAGTTCGAGTCACCATATACCAGAATAAATAAATAAATAAGATCCCTATGTCCATTTTTTAAAGATAGTTTTTTCAATGTAACTGTTCACAGCTAAGTACCATAAATATACATATTATTGCACACAGTACATACTAGAAAAGGTTTGAAATCGTTACGGTTTATTAAATGTTTTTGAAAAATACAGTAAAAAAAGAGTAACATTGTGAAATACTATTAATATTTGAAAGAACTGTTTTCTATTTTAACATATTTTAAAATGTAATTTATTATTACTCTTGCCTTCAGTGTCACATGATCTGTCAGAAATCATTATGCTGATTTGCTGCTCAAGAAGCGTTTTTTATTATTATGCACAATTTCCAAAAATCGCCAAATAAATGCAGCCTTGGTAAGAGATCTTCTTAAAAACAACAACAACATCAAAAAAATCTTAAATATACAGTATATAGAGCACAACATCATACGATTTGCTGCATGTGAGGAACAGTATGTCAGCTGCTTTTCTTATGATTGGCCATGTACTGCGCTGCCTCTGAATTCCATCCGATACAGTTGAAAATCCTCTCTTCCCCTCTCATTAAGATGACTGTACCAGATGATAATATATAGCATGTCATGGGATGTCTAATGGTTGATGCTAATTGACCCCCTTTCCACCTTTCTTTTGCACAAATGAAAAGGTTTTCCCCATCCTCTGATGGAGCGTGTCACTATCTGATCCAACAAATTAAAGAGCCCTCACTTGTCATACTGTCACCGCATGCAGCCTCCCGCTCATCAGCCATAATTATCATTTTCCCCCTTCATCCAATTGCCTGGCAAACACCCTATTTAAAGTTACACTGAGGCACAACATGCCTGTATTTGTGTGACATGATCTGGAGAAGTACCTAGCGCTGGGGTATCTGAGAGCTTCCAGAAATTCTGATTGTTTGGGGGGTGTCTAGATGTTTCTAGCACACGGGTGAGGTAAACTGCTTTCACACTGAATGTGTAAATTAATACATGGAACCCCAACTGTTCACATTCCTGACATCTACGTAGATCAAGATCAGGTAGGAACCGAAATTTTGAAGCATAAACTATGATTATCACGCATCTTTAGATCTTGTTGATAGTGTAATCTCTATTACAGTTTTTAAGCTTGATAGATAGATAGATAGATAGATAGATAGATAGATAGATAGATAGATAGATAGATAGATAGATAGATAGATAGATAGATAGATAGATAGATAGATAGATAAAGTGTACACTGGTCAATAACATCTGTTTAATAATTTGAAGTCCCTTTGCATTTTTTTTTTCGTATGACACTCTCATGTTTCTCCCACACATTTCAATATTTGTGATGAATCTCATCTTTGTAGCAAAGTACTTGGTTTCTTAATCATTGAAACATCACATAACAGTGTGTATTCTGACAGTTTCCCTCCCATCCCACTTCTCAGAAAATGAAACATTTATTAATACGTCAGTTTGGTGAGTAGAACTATAGAAAAATGCACTGAGCTTGTGATGGTACATAAAGTAGGTGTTGATAAAATGGAAACTCCTCAGAACTTTAACAGTGTGTTTCATTATTCGGCACACTCACCAGTGGGGTCAACCCCAATGAACGTGATGGGATATTGATGATGTCAGGTCATACAGTAGCTTTGATGTGAATTAGGAGTTATTGACCATAATCCCCTTTTTTTCAGCTGCACATGCATTGAAAAAGAAAACATTTATGGACATCATAGTCATAGTTTTTTCATTACTTGTGTTGGTTAAGAAGGTTATTGATGAGTTTATGCACTGATACTTGACGACATTTAAGTTTGTTCATTGCCCAAGATGTCCAAGCAGAAATGATGCTAACAAGGCCCAATCAGTACAATGCATGGTCTCTTATTGAACGTGATACTTTACCTGCTGACTTTGTGCGAGTAACTTTCTAATGTATGCACTGTACCCCTTGCTATTGACAAAAATGCCTGGGCCTGATCAAAGCACAGTATTCAGTGGGTTTGTCAGGGCCATGAAGACAGGGTCTGTAACACTAATGATCTTCAAACGCTTCCCCATTGCACCAGGAGCTGCATGACTTCCAGGCAAGTCCCCCCACCCCTACACCCCCAAGAGAAGCCATAATGGTGCTTGGCTTGTAGGGTGACAGGTGTCAGAGACCCCCTCCATATCCAGCTCATCCCTCGGAACAGAGGGCCGAGTCTTTTGCAGCCCTCCATAAGCTCATTATTAGCATGATAATAAAGCAACACGATGTTGTTCTAACATGCTGATCACATTTCTGAGAAAGTCTGTTACAAACATCTAATTTGTATGATGCAAAAATTAGTTTAGTCCAAATTCACTTCAAAAATTTAGCCTTACTTATGCACTGATATTGAAATGTTACATACAATACTGAAAGGCTTATCATTATTTTCATGTCATGGCCGATGGCTGATATTGGCTGATGTTAAAATATTATGCTGTTTTTATGATTATTTTTCCAAAAATAAAGCCCAGCAGTTTTAGATGCTGTGATTTAATTATGATATTGCAACATTACAATGTATAGTACTACTGTACACACACAAATAAATAAAAGTGACCCTGGACCACAAAACCAGTAATAAGTGTCAGTTTTTTTTTTTTTTTTTTTTACAATACATAAGCTTTCCATTTATGTGTGGCTTGTTTAGATTGGACAGTATTTGGTTGAAAATCTGTAATCTGACGGTGCAAAAAAAAAGGGAAAAGAAAAATACTAATATATTTTAAATACAGTATATATATATATATACACACACACATACATACATATAGCTGATATATTGGTAATTCATGCAACCCTGCTAAATATATATAAATATATATATATATATATATATATATATATATATATATATATATATATATATATATATATATATATATATATATATATATATATATACACACACATTTTCATATATATGTAAAATAACAAGGGCGCAGTGTGATGTGTTCGAAAGACCAGCGCTGTCTGCTGCACATATCTTCAAAGCCTTACCACAGCTGGTCTGAGTCTCATGGGCTGGCATCCAGTGTAGTGGTGAACAGGAGATTAACGATAACGAGCATCTGATAGCTAGCATCGCTTTAAACCTGGAGATGGTGATTGTACCCTCGGTTCATTTGAAGATAAAGATAGAGAGTGGAAGCGACAGAAAGAGCGAGCGAGAGTGTGAAAGAGAGAGAGGAAGGGGGAGGGAGTAACCTTTCCAAGCCAAGGTCCACATGGACAGTGTGTGTACAAGTGAGGAGAGGAGTTTGTCTTACATATCAAGCTTGTCATCAGCTACACAGTCCGTGGAGGGCTGCCATCAGTACCACATACTGAATAAACATGAATATATCATGAGCTTCTGCTTATGTAACATTTAGGGGTCACGGTGTGCCTTTCATTAGAAAGAGACAGACAGAGAAATGGCAGAGGAGGACTGACACAAGGCTTCTGTAAACAATTTGTTGAATCATTTGCTAATTTTGACAAGGATTATGGAAAAATAATTATTGAAAGAGGAACTGTATTTTATTTCATAGAAATAAATGTGCGTTGTTTTTTAAAAGAGGATACAGTAATGCATTAATTGAAGCATGAATGCATTATACAGTAAGTTTTTCAAAACGTAAATTATTGTAAGCAAAGTTAACTTGCATTTAATTTTTGCAGATTACTTGGTACACATGAAATTGGTTGTTAATTTTTTTATGTATTATACTTTCTAAAGGTGTAAAAACGAACTTTTATAATCTTTTATAATATTTTATAACAGTGTAGTTATAATTACTCATAAGATCATGCAGTGCATTGTAAGAAAGTTAATTAAGAATACTTTTATAATGCATTATACAGTCTTCAAATGAAAGTGTCAAGTGTTTGTTAATTATTTATTTATGTTTTTATTTAGCCTATATAATGAAATTATTAAATGACAGAATTTCCATTTGTGGGTTATAGGTGTATGATAAGGCTGTTTATTGTAGCATGGAGTAATGCATGTGATTTTATAGCACTGTACAATCTAAAAAAGATTTTTCGACACTGTAAACAAAACAAGTTTTCCAAGAAATACTCTTTCAGTCCTTCTACTTAAACATTTCACGTTTAATTCAATGTGTTGCTTTCGTTTCTTTATAAATAAAAAAAATTAATAAAAAAATACTAGCAATTGCTCAGTGAAAATCATTTCTATGTCAATTTTGTTTTGTCAGCGTAGAAATGTTATAAATCACCAGTGTTCTAAATAATCAATGAGGCTTCCAAATGTACCTGCGCATAATGAACCTGTGCAAAAGGTTCAGTCAACTCCCAGATCTGGTCGTCTCCCAATCTGGCAACAGAATTGACGAGATGAGATAATTAGCGGCTCTCCCTCTCCATGACTCTTTTCTGTTGGGGCTCTGCTCTTTTTTTTTTTTTCACGAGTCTACTTGGCATTGCGGATCTCCATAACAGGCTTGTTTAAGTCTGTTCTGCAAGCCCCTTCGCCAACCCCCAGTGGAGGGGAGCTCACGAGACCCCCGTCGCGCTTTGAGGACCACTTTGGAGCTTTAATCCACTCCAAATGTGCTGATAATTCTCGTTGCCAGGCCACTCTTCTCTCTAGCCTAGTGTCACAAGAGTGGTCTCACGAGAGCCGATCAGCCAATGATAACAAAGTAGCCAGATGTCTGGTGCTGGCACAGTCCCAGAAGCCAGGCAGCGGTACGCGGCAGCATGCACCACGGGCCCGAGATCAAAGCTACCTGAGATTACTTATGGGCACAAAATATGTGTTGCTTATTCTACAGTTCCCATTAATAACAATCTGGGCAAATTTGTATTTCTAATTAACTCTTTCTTTGGGTGCAGAAATGCTGTAGGTTTATCAGGGCCTCCGAATGTTTTTCTCCCCACAATGTGAGCAAAAAGCAGGAAGACCCGCAAGTCGGATGTTGCGGTTTCTAAAGAAGCAACATTAGCTGTTGGTGCACTTTTTTCTCCTGTTTTTAAACAACAAACAAACAAAACAGAGATTAAACAACACTGATTATTAAAGACACCCTGTTTTCATTTGATTTGACTTATATATTCAACTTTTAATGCCAAATAGATACATATCAATGTATTTTTTTTTTTTTTTTTTTTGTTAGGAGTCACTATAAAGCATTCTTTCTTTTTTACTGTCAATTTTTGTCTTCTATCAAACATCTTAACATCTCTCACCTTAAATTACACTATTTTTGGGAAATCAACAAACTAAAATTCCAACATTGTCTATTAGCACTTTTGGCTCTGTAGACTTCTGGACCAATAGACTAACATAATTTTCTTGTCTTGTTTAATTTTTTTATGCTAAGACAATACAGCAGTGCGTAACATAATTGTTTTTTGGTAGACTGAAAATGCCCACAATATAATTTTCATGATATTTCATCATAGTTCAAATGTGACCCTGGACCACAAACCCAGTAATAAGGGTACATTTTTAAAATTGATTTATCATCTGACATAATCTGAAAGCTGAATGAACTGAATAAGCTTTCCATTGATGTATGTTTTCTTAGGATAGGACAATAGGCCAAGATACTATTGGAATCTGAGTGCAAATTGCCTTTAAAGTTGTCCAAATGAAGTCCTTAGCATTGCATATTACTAATCAAAAATTATGTTTTGATATATTTACATTAGGAAATTTACAAAATATCTTCTTGTAAAATGATCTATGTATAAAATTATATATATATATATATATATATATATATATATATATATATATATATATATATATATATATATATATATATATATATATATATATATATGATGAACAGGCAGGTTTTTTTTAATGTTTTTTCCTTGTAGCCTAGATTTAGCTTTTAACTTCTAAATTATAACTTACTACTTAATTTTAGCTTAAAGTTGTGCTAATTTGTGAATATTATCATAATGAACAAAATGTAAGAATCCTAAACTTTTTTATTTTTGGTCAGAGAGCTTAGTTTCTGCCATTATCCAAAATTTTGTTGAGGGAACCAAAGTGAAACTAATGTCCAAACTGGCCTACAGAAAATGTCATCTCTGCATCAAGTGCATTTACAAAATGTAAAAATATCCTCTAAAATTTTATGTAAATTGACAAATTGAACCTTGTTTAGAATATACATTGACATTTTCACAAAAAATATATTCCTAATACATTAGCACTTACATATACATACACTACCGCTGTTTTATTATTGTGACACTGTTAGTGTACATAGATAATAATAACTATAAATGTTGATACTTGAGAAAATAAAAATGTGAGGGAAAAAATGACATTCAGTTTATCAAACCATGCATTATTTACATTCTCAAAAATTACACTTGCTTTGTGTTGCTGTTGAGTCTGGAATAAAACCAAAAATGATCTAATGTGCATGAAGAGTACATTTGAAACATTTTATTAATGCAGTTGAAAAGTGGGGATCAAAGTTTATTGTATTAAAATGTATCACTATTATTTTATTTTAGTGTGTATCACAGCTAATATAATAAAGATGTTTAAGGCCAACATTTCAAAGATTTGATATTATACAGTGTATGTAAATGAACACACTACTTTTATGCTGCTCTGGGTACAGCTACGGCAGATTGTTCAGTTCTTCAGTTGTTTCTGAATTATTTTGAAGTTAAAATTTGTTTTTCTTCCATTGGCAGTGTTTCTTTCAGCCAGCTCTGAGAAGTTGTTGTTTTCTCCTTCAGGCCCTGGACTACTTTTATTGAGTTCCTCCACTTATTCCATCTCATGTGCACTATTCAGTTTGTAAATATTTAGAATAGAGCACTGCCTTTAAGGAAGAGAAAACAAGACGGGCTCTGCATCATGCTCTGGGAAGGCAATTGTTGCTTCCTTTTTTGCTCACAGAAATATGCAGCCTTTTTTATCTACAAGAAATTCATGCATATTTCTGTGTTTCTGTGTCTACTTTCAAGTCCATTGTTTAATGTACAGATGGTATGCATTTGGAGGTGAGGTACCACATGCACTCAGTCATTTATTAATTATTAAGCAATGAAAGTATTGCTTCATGTCCGTGGCTGATGGGAGGGAGTCCCTCCTCCCTCCTCATTATGAATAAGAAAAAGAATATCTAAGTGGCTGTGTTGATGTGCGAATCATGCAGGTTCCTATCTAGATGAGCAAGGCATCTCTTGACATACTGTCTTTGCTCAGTGAGGATGTAGTGAGGGTTGGCTCTCATGATTAGATCTAGTTAGCAGGCTTTAAATATTAATAGCATTCATTTCTATAGGTGAGATGAAAACGATGGAGATCATGGATGGCAAACAGATTGATGAATTGATTGATTAGACATGAAATACATATCAAGGAGTGCATTAAGCCTTTGAACCCAACCGTCATCTTCCATTTGAAAACACAAACATCAGATAAAGTGATTGACAGCAAACAAAAGACCTAATTCTGGGCAATATTCTTTGTTGTTCTTTATCACAAAGATGAATCTTTATTGTGACATTCTCACAAAACCTTACACTGAATACTGTTTGGTTTAAATTCTGTCTAAGGATGTGGACAATTTATGTTAAAACACATGATCCTATGTGCTACGCTATTGTCGCAGGTAATGTTATTGTTTTTAATGATTTTTCTAATGTATATGATTCTGTAATATAATATATAATAGTTGGTCACATGTCAGCTTTGGGACCAATTCCCAGTCTTAACTAAATATTAACTACAAATGTTTGCAAAAACAGATAACTTGTTAGCTGTATTTATATATATATATATATATATATATATATATGTGTGTGTGTGTGTGTGTGTGTGTGTGTGTGTGTGTGTGTGTGTGTGTGTGTTTTTCACTAATAAGTTAAGACCTGTGTGTGTATGTGTGTGTGTGCGTGTGTGTGTGTATGTGTGTGTGTGTGTGCTCTTGTTTTTGTGACATCAGGACACAACTCTGTTTAATGACATGGGTATGACACAGGTATTACAAGGAGAGGGTGACTTATGAGGACACAACCCATGTCCCCATTTTTCAAAACGCTTATAAATCATACAGAATGAGTTTTTTTTTTTTTTTTTTTTTTGAGAAAGTAAAAATGGTCAATGCTAACTAAAAATGCTAACTAAATTAGGGTTAGGTGTAGGGTTGGTGTAGGGCCATAGAATGTACAGTTTGTACAGTGTAAAAACCATTACGCCTATGGGATTTCACAAAAACAAATGTGTGTGTGTGTGTGTGTGTGTGTGTGTGTGTGTATTATTCTATTCTATGTATATACAATTTTAGAATATAAACCTTTGTATATAAAACATAACTACGATTTTTAATATTCAGCGGTAACATACACTCTTTACCGTGGCTCCAAAGTATCATTTGGGTGCACTGGAAACATCCTCTGAACTTCTTAAAATAAGCTTTTTATTCTCATGTCATTTTTTAGCACTTAAAACCAAAAGAATTACTGCCATGCAGAAACTCTGGAAACACCAGTCGTTCATCACTCTTAAAACAGCTTCCTCTTATGCTGCTTGGACTTGGACTGTTATTAATGTGTGCTGAATAATTTATCAGTATAAAATTACCATGGTCTCTTTTTTTTTTTCTTTTTTTTGGCCAAGATTTTTGCCAACAATTAAAAGACATAGATTTCAGCTGTGCAAAATATTTTGTGAATTTTTAATTCCTCTTTTATTGTTATCTTTAATTTCTTTCTTTTCTACTGTGTACACACCCCAGAGAGTGGAGTTACTCCTCCCCGTTACGCTCTTTGCCTGCTGGGAAGAGTTGTGGTCTTCCCCTGACCCTAACCATGATGAACAGCTTATGGATAATGGATGAACCTCTACGTGTGCTGAACTCCCTCCAAGCAGCCCATAATGGGCTATTCCCTCTTTAAACATAGCCTGAACTTGAGGGTTTGAAAAGTACAGGGTTTGTCAGTTAGAATCACTTCACATTAACTCACCCCCTCGATATGAAACCGTCCTTTTACCAGAGCTTAAAACATTAGAACAGAAAGCTGATTTATTCTAATAATTTTTTTTCCAGTACTGCATGCAACGAATATTCATAGAGAGAGCTATGTGTCTCAATGGACATAACATGAATGGATGCTATCTAGAAGGGTCATAAGCCAGAGTTAGTTTTTCAGCATATGCGAATCTCTCCGCCCGTTCTCAAAAAAAAAGGAAAATTCTCCGGCCCCAGTCATATTCCATGTGGACGACTGTCCACATCTCAATGACGAGGCCAACAATTGGCAGTAATTGGCACGTTGCCTCGGATGTCCTCAGAGAGATCTGAGTGTGAGAGCGGATGGGCTGCCCTTTCCACCAATTAGAGTGCTGCCCCCCAAGGGTGCATTGACTGGTGGGGGCCTATGGTGTGGCTTGATCCGGCTGTTTGTGGAGTTGCTGCCTCGTCATCTTCCTCCTCTGACATTTCAGAGTTGGGAGACTTCAGTGTCAGACCTCGACGCCACCTCCACTGTCTATCTGTTCCTCTGCTCTTGAGCTGTCAGCGCACACCATCACATCCACCATCTAAGGTCCTTGAAAACTAAATGGCCTGACAGACTCCCCGCTGCTCTCCCTCCAGCAGCCTCACATGGATGGTTCCTCATTTAATGTTGGGCTTAATGCCCATGATGCCCATCTCAATTCAACACTATTGATTAAACTTGGATTATGGAGTCTTTATAGTGAGAAGTACAATGGAAGTGTTTGTTCTTGTGTTCTTTGTTTTATATTGCATTATTGTTAGTAGTGCTTGAGTTTTTGAAAAGCTTGTTTCTCATTCAAGCACTCAGGCACTTCAAGACACTTATGTGAAGAGCCACTTGATTTGACACACAAGAGCCTCTTGACGGCTAGTCACAATATGTGTTAAAGGAGATTAGTGCATAAGATCACATGTTCAGCGCATCTTGCTAACAGCCATCGGTGAAAGCCTTTGGAAAGAAATAAATAGCTGTCCTTTTCAGTGCATTTAGGTAAAGTTCAAATTGCTTGTACCATTTTAATCTAAAATTTAAATACCTTTAATATAAGTATTATTTTCCCCACCCTGAGTTTTTTTTTTTTTTTCAGACCCACTTGACTTTCTTGTTTCTAAGGGGAACAATAGGAAACATTGGTAATACTTTATTTTAAGGTGTCCTTGATACACGTTACATGCACTTACTATTATAATAACAATAAATTATGTATAATTGCATTCAAATAACCCTAAATCAATCCCTAATCCTAACCCTAACCATATAGTAAGTACATGTAGTTAATTAATATTACTCAGTACCTAAAGTTATAAGTACACTATAACAAGGACACCTTAAAATAATGTGTAACCAAAACATTTGAAAAACAGATGCCTACTAGCAATCCTTTTCCATACAATAAAATGTAACTTTCAAGCTTTAAAAAGACAAAGAATGGGTCATAAGAGTTGATGTTTCTCATATAAGTCTTCCGAAGCTATTTAATAACCCTGGAACAGATATTTGTGAGAGGTTCACATATATTGTTCCCCTCCAGTGGGATGGTAACAGATGAAACTGTTTCATTGAGTGAGACAGGACCATTTGATTTGGGAAAGAATCGTTCATAACTGTCTTGTGAACTGATTCAAAATACAATCTGTTCATGAATCATACCTCTCTCCTAAACTGACATTAAAATGCAAAGGGCAAATAGGATGGATATCAAGATTTTTGATAAAATTTATTTTGTTTTCTCTGATGGACTGTAGGCAAATAAAATATTATTGTTGCTATTTAAGCTTGAGAAACTACTGCAAACAATTCAGTGCATGTGTGAACTGTCTGAATGAATCCAACTGAATCACAATTTTATTTTTATTTTTTTTTTATCTTTTTTGCAAACCCACAGGACCAATTAGTTCAAGAGTGATGCGTTTGAAAATCTGATATTGCAAGTTCCATTACTGATTTAACACGCATGACATAATTTAATTTCTGAAATACTTTCAGAAAAAAAAAAAATTATCAGGCCAATATATGGTTATTCCTTTTGATACATAAGGATTTATCAGTGATATTTTATTGGAGCACAACAGTATTTCACTGGCGCTCATGTCCCAGTAAAAAAAGGGTCTTGTGACAACCCTGTTTACAACCCACAACAGTGACTCCAAAAGGTGAAAATAAAGGTTCCACAGGTTGACAGGCAAGTAATAAGACGGCTCTTTCTCCTTTGCAAGGACCCTCACAAAGGGGACCCAGCTAATATGCTGTCTGGCCCCGGGGCCTGTGGGAGCATGGCTGGATTATTATGTTAATGTGAAGGCCTCCTGCCCTCGCCCTCTTTCCCAGCTGGCTCTGCTGTCGTTAGGAAGTGCTTTGCTCTGACAGAGCAGTAATATGCTTCCTGATTGAAAGGGCAAAAGATCGAGCATTAAAAAGAGAGAAGAAGGTCATGCTGATAAGCATATGATAAAAGCACCATTGTGTGCGATACCTCTGAGAGCCAGACAGATTCTGTAAGTCCTGTAGATTTGGGGTAGGTGAATATGTATAAGGGTGTAAGGTGAGGTAGGATAGGTTTTAATTACCCATGCCATTGAAATGTCTGGCAGTCTGTGAATGTGTATGTTCTGTGTTCTTTTCTGTATGTTATGTGGTTGCACACATCCCACACAATCCTATTGTTTTATTTTAAAAAAAAAACTGTACACGTATAACATAAACTTCCACAGCTGACGGATGCCCACATTGCAGACTATGCAGACACCAATGAAAACTGAATGAGAAAAAAAGAAAATAATCCCCCTCAAATGCTTCAAACCTTTAAGCACAGAGATCCAGGATGCTCAGCTTTATAGTGCAGTAATTGTGTAAATATGTCAGACAAACAGAAGATGACATCTTCTTGTTTCCTTTTAAAATGCATGTCTTTTCATCTCCTCTCATCAGAAGCAAACACACCTGCATAACTGTGCATATCTACCTATTCTATCATCCATTTATGCTGCTGGGGTTCTTTTTGGTTTGTTTACTTTTTTAATTGATTTTCTCCTTTTTTTCTGAATTTCGTAGGCCCACACATGCTCCTTTTTCATGTCTGAATCACAGTAAGCTTTTTCCTTGGGAATGCAAGCATGTTTATAGGATCTCACTGTTCAGGGTGACTGTACAGCACTAGTGAAAAGATGAAGGATGTCAGTGGATAATTGCTGAGGTAAATACTTAGCTGTGTCTGTCAGGAAAAAAAAAAAAGCAAAATGCTGCAAGTAGGTTGTGGTGCTAAGTTGCATTTACTGTTTTTATTTGTTTGTTTGTTTGTTTTTTTCTGTGGCAAAGTAGGTCTTGTGATGCACCGTCTAAAAGCTACTAACAAGATAATGCAGAAGCCACAAGCACTTATGTTGTCCAGGCAAGTAACTGTTGTTTATTTAAATATTTTCGCTTACTGTGGATTTATTACTTTTAGAGTTCAAAACTCAAAATGTGCACAAAATCGATCTTATTTTTATTTTTTTATTTTTTTTTGAATGGGCGGAGAGATTCGCATATGCTGAAAAACCCTGAACACGTTTTTCTTAATTAACTTAATTCATGTGTGTTTAATTATACATACATAATAAATATACACAGTACACATACATATATATATTATGTAAACAAAAAACTTTTATTTTGGATATGATTAATCATGATTAATCGTTTGACATCACCTATATATATATATATATATATATATATATATATATATATATATATATATATATATATATATATATATATACAGTATATGTTGAGGTTTCAGTGGTCATTACTTTGATTACTCTCTTTTGAATAAATGAAGTGATTCACTAAAAATGATAAATGATGAAAAATGATGAAAAAATGATATTGCGTTGTTTCCTGCATATTTTCGGGATGCTTTCCCACAGTAAAGTGTCCAATGAATGGAGCTACAAGCATATGAAGTTTTATCTGAAATGAACAGGAATCTGTAACCCTTTGGAATAGTAATGTTTTATGATAATTGTTGTAGGCCAATGTATTAGAACAGTTGTGTTGAAATGTCCGATAATGGGTAATGCTTAATGCTGTACAACACTCATCTCAACAGTTAACTAAAGCAAATTACATAAAAATGCATTTGTCGAAGCAGCATGCTATTATAGCTTGCTTCCACAAGTCTTTCAGCTCTTTTATCATGACTTATTATGGGACTCTTACCCAAGCAATGCTGTACCAGGTGAGATACCAAGTAAGTTTGCAACATCACATAAGCCTAGGGTGGCCATATGCGCCATTCATATGGGACGCGTCCCGGACAGGATTTTAATATTGCCTAAAACATCCAGAGCAGTTTGACCAATAACATGTATTGTACATAATCGACCAACCGTGGGGCTGCGTGTGAGAAGGTGAGACATAGAGGGAACGATCAAAGAGATGCAAATACGTGCACATGTTCGTTCGATTAACTTGAAACGTCGCTGCGCACAAATCCCAAAAAACAAAGTGCACCACAATGCTTCAAGTCAAACGAACGAACACGTGAAAGAAATTCAAAAGCATAAGGAGCCGTCCGCTCTGCTCTTTATAGCTCTCATGAATGTTACACAACGATCAACCTGCACAGTGCAAATAGCCAAAACATGGATATTTTAGGCATTATTAAAATCCTGGCTGGGACGTGTCCCATATGAATGGTGCATATGGCCACCCTACATAAGCCATACATATGGATCGGGTTATGTGTAAATGCTAATGTATTCAATTGAAATTCATGCACTGTGGTAAAAGGGTTTTAAGTTTATAACATATTATTGTGCAAGAAACCACACAATGGTAAGTTTTACTGCAACAAATGTTCATTTCAGTTTATTTTTTATTTCTTTTTCAAAATACATTTTCAAATTGAGCCTAGATTGCTGAAACAGGTTCTCACCGAGATGCATTGAAGGTGTGGAAAAAGTTTTGGTGAACTTTATGTCTATCTCCTCCTCTGCAGGCACAACTTCCGCAGCTATCCTGAACTTTAAGACTACATACGGAGGCACAGCCAGCTCCCAGGTGGTGCTTTTCAAGCTTTCCGGGCTCAGACTTGGACATAAACATGCTTCCTGACGGCTGGCCTGATGAAACGCTGAGACCGCCCGGTTTGCTCAGGGCATTAAAGATAGAGTACGTGGACATGGTCAGCCAGCCTAACTCGATGCTCTCTCCGTATCTGCAAACCAGGCCTGACAGTCTCCCCAGTAATGAAGAGGGTCCGGACTACAAGGTCAATAATTCATGCTGAGTGCAGTTCAGTCGGGATCGTAGAGGAGAGGTAGAACAGGGTCCTCAGTTCCACACACAGTCATTTTTGTAACAGGGCTTGACCACTGCAGAGCCAAGTTCCATGCAGCTCCATATGTCTTACTGCTTTATTAAAGGGCATACATGTAGCAGCTTCAACTCAGCTCAGGCCAGCCCTGCTTGTACATTCTGGGATGTTCCTCTGATCATCTTGAGATGTTCCTCTCATTGATCCCCGTCATGGTTATTAATAGCCCTTGCCAGTGCCAGTTCCTCACTAAGATGGTAGTCACATCAAACCACAACTTGTTCTGCTCTGAATCTCAAGGGTAGGCCATGTTCTTTTTAGTGGTTATGATACTTGTGCTTCTGAGGGAATTGATGTAAATTATGGAGTTATATGGAAGCTGTAAAAAATTGCAGTAGTCAAAAATGATTGTTAGAAAGTGGTTGTAGGAGTGGTACAGTATATAATATTTAATATACACGTCATAGTGTATTCAGTTGGTATGACTGACTGCCCTCGGCACCCTGCTATCTTGGGTGCATTTCAACATTTATGGATTTCAGAAAAGTAGCCCTTTCACATCAAATGATGCTCTTTTAATAAGTCAATTATATGACATTTAGACACAGCCAATATATCAGATCATAATAAACATCCATTTGAGAGTGAATTGTGCAGACAAACAGACAAGAAGAGTCTGAAAGTGAATGTTCACTGTATTAAAAACTCCAGCACTGAAGACTCTATTTGTCTGAAAAGTCTATTTTCCTTAGTTACATTGCACCATTACATTGTATAACAATGTGACTTCATATTTCACAGTTTTGAATTTATTTTATTGTAAGTTAAGTCACACTTACAATAAAACAAAGTCACAACGTAGAGATAATTGTGACTTTTTTACAAACCCCATTCCAAAAAAAATTGGTACACTGTACAAATTTTGAATAAAAACATAATGCGATGTGGAAGTTTCAAATTTCAATATTTTATTCAGAATACAACATAGATGACATATCAAATGTTTAAACTGAGAACATGTATCAAAAATATTTTAAGGGAAAAATAAGTTGATTTTAAATTTCATGGCATCAACACATCTAAAAAAAGTTGGGACAAGGCCATCTTTACCACTGTGTGGCATCCCCTCTTCTTTTTTATAACAGTCTGCAAACATCTGAGGAATGATGAGACAAGTTGCTCAAGTGTAGGAATAGGAATGTTGTCCCATTCTTGTCTAATACAGGCTTCTAGTTGCTCAACTGTCTTAGGTCTTCTTTGTCGCATTTCTTCCTCTTTATGATGTGCCAAATGTTTTCTATGGGACTGCAGGCTGGCCATTTCAGTACCCAGATCCTTCTTCTACGCAGCCATGATGTTATAATTGAAACAGTATGTGGTCTGGCATTGTCATGCTGGAAAATGCAAGGTCTTCCCTGAAAGAGACGACGTCTGGATGGGAGCATATGTTGTTCTAGAACTTGGATATACCATTCAGCATTGATGTTGCCTTTCCAGATGTGTAAGCTGCCCATGCCACACGCACTCATGCAACCCCATACAATCAGATATGCAGGCTTCTCAACTGAGCGCTGATAACAACTTGGGTTGTCCTTGTCCTCTTTAGTCCAGATGACATGGCGTCCCAGTTTTCCAAAAAGGACTTCAAATTTTGATTCGTCTGACCACAGAACAGTTTTCCACTTTGCCACAATCCATTTTAAATGAGCCTTGGCCCAGAGTAAACACCTGCGCTTCTGGATCATGTTTAGATATGGCTTCTTTTTTGACCTATAGAGTTTTAGCCGGCGCGGTGGATTGTGTTCACCGACAATGTTTTCTGGAAGTATACCTGAGCCCATGTTGTGATTTCCATTGCAGTAGCATTCCTGTATGTGATGCAGTGCTGTCTAAGGGCCCGAAGATCACGGGCATCTAGTATGGTTTTCCGGCCTTGACCTTTATGCACAGAGATTGTTCCAGATTCTCTTAATCTTTGGATGATATTATGCACTGTAGATGATGATAATTTCAAACTCTTTGCAAATTTTTCTCTGAGAAACTCCTTTCTGAAATTGCTATACTATTTTTCGCCGCAGCATTGGGGGCATTGGTGATCCTCTACCCATCTTGACTTCTGAGAGACACTGCCACTCTGAGAGGCTCTTTTTATACCCAATCATGTTGCCAATTGACCTAATAAGTCACAAATTGTTCCTCCAGCTGTTCTTTATATGTACATTTAACTTTTGTGGCCTCTTATTGCTACCTGTCCCATCTTTTTTGTAATGTGTAGCTCTCATGAAATCCAAAATGAGCCAATATTTGGCATGACATTTAAAAATGTCTCACTTTCAACATTAGTAATGTTATCTATATTCTATTGTGAATAAAATATAAGTTGATGAGATTTGTAGTTTATTTATTCCATTCCTTTTTCCATTCCACTCTTCCATTCCAAGGCACCTATAAAAAATACCTAATTTAACTAAAGCCTAATTCTGGCTTATTTCTGGCCTTGTCTGTGAAACCAGGCCTATATCTATGTGAGTATTTCTTGAAATGATTTTATATTTCACAATGTGACTTCATATCTTGCACTATGAATTAATATCTTACAACCGCAATATTATATCTGACAAATGTGACTATCTCACTACTGTAACTTTATATCTCACAATGTGACTCCAAATCTTGTGACTTTATTTCTATGTATGACTTTATATCTCCTAATTACAACTTCATATCTCACAAATGAGACTATTTCTCACAATTCTTGTAATTGTGATTTTATATCTCACAACTGTGACTTTATACTGACCATGGGTCTTTATTTCTTATTTTATTTGTTCTATTTTATCTCTGAGGCTGGAAAAGGCTTTCGTTCACTGTTCCACAATTAAATAAACATTTCAGTCTGGTACATTATGAAAGAGATCTTTCAAAAGTCATGCAAAATGTGTGCCACACAGTTGACTTTCCCACCATCTTGAATTATTAAACAAATTCCGTACATCATAAGCGCCATCATTAACCAGTTATAGGCACCTGCAGTGCTGGGTGGACCTATCAGTACCTCGTAATGTCCATCATGATCAAAAAGCTATGTAAAAATACGACTCATGAACGACAATCCTGTTATTAGCTGTCATCGCAGAAGGGAATCTATGTTCAAATAAGAGCTTTCTAATAACCATGCAGGTGACTGATATCTCTCTCTCTCAAGGGAGGAGGGGATGGCAGCAGGGAGGCGGAAGGGTGAAAAATCGACACGGCGACGGAATGCAGATATTGCTCTACCCTAGCATCGCCCCCCATTCGTCACTGTCTCGCAGCCCGGCCCTCATTAAGTGGCCACAGCGTAAGCCATGACTTAATTTCCTTAAGAGGACCAGACACCTGATTCAATTGTACACCCATTATAGAAGGGCAGAGCGTCGAATTGGGCAAACAGCCACGGCTGCGAGAAGTTGTGATGAATGATCACGTGCCGTCTGTAACGCAAGTAGCAATTCGCTATATTAAATGCTGTGGACATAATTTCCCGACGAGTGATTCATGCCGAGTGCCATTCGTGAGCCGACCCCCCCAGAGGCTATGGTGAAGTTAGCGAGGTTAGTTCCAGTCACCCGCTGTTCTCCTCATCTCTGGTCTCCTTCTGCACATTTCGGTCTCAGTGGGGATGGATGAGAGATGTCTGTGGAAAACTGGGGTTATCCATTCACTCAGAGGCAGCATGGAGAGATCACTGACTATCTTGTGTTAGATGACTCCGACTCATCATTTAGATGGTTTGTCACTCCACTAACCAACAACTTGCTAGTCAACTGCTGTTCAAATATTTTAATATATATATATATATATATATATATATATATATATATATATATATAGTTAGTTAGTTTTCATGTTTTTAATGCTTTGGTGTTGCGCTTTTAATTCCCATCCCATTTTAAAGCACCAACAATGTAGCAATAAACATGCAGACAGGCATCATGCCATGCTGTTGTGTACATGTTTTTGAACACTTCTTATGTAAAAGCCCTCTAAGAATTGTGTTTGAATGGGGTCAGGTGATCTTGAACCCAGTCTAATATAGGGATTCCTTAAAGTAGCAGTGCACAAAAATAAATAAATAATGTTATTTGCTCATACTAAATGAAAACTTTGTCATTTACTATGTTGTTCCAAAATGGTATGATCTTTACTCTATATTATATAAATGTTGTGAACCAAAACCCCATTGTGTTTCATTGTATGGAAAATTGGAAATCTGAAAGGAATTTAGATTTAAATGTTCCACAGAAGGAAGAAATGCAAACAGGTTTGGACCAATTAAATTTTTTGCCTGAACCATACCACTTCAATTAGTCAATTAGTCATTTAGGCAAACCACTGACTCGTCAATTTTTTTAAATATACGTAGAATAATAAATATATACATTAGTGCTGTGCAATGATAAATTGTGATTAATCGCATTAATTTTTTTTTTTTGTGTACACAATATATGTGTGAACTGTGTGTGTATAAATATACACACATGCATGTATACATTTAAGAAATGTTATGTTTATATATTAGATGCATTTACATTATATATAATATAATATAAATATATTAATATGAATTTATATTGATTTATATTCATATAAATACATGTATATATTTTTGTTTATATATGCTGTATGTGTGTGTCTTTATATATCCATAATAAAAATAAACAGTACACACACATTTATAAATAAAAACTTTTATTTTGGATGCAATTGATTGGGATTAATCATGGCCAAGCACTATAAATATTTTATGAACATACATACTGTAATATCAAATATTTACTACTTCACTCTATGCTATATTATTCTACAAAAACTAAGTCCCTTTTATACATAAGATTTGGAAAGTGTTAGAAAAATAATCTAACCACCAAACTGACAGGGAATATTGTTAATGAAGCAAAAAAGAAATAATAGGCCAAAACAGAACCCTTGTCTGGGTTGTTTGACTGATCTGAATGTAATTGTTCTATCATGGCTTTCATCTCTAGGACTGGAGTCTGTTTGATACCAGATGTTGATGAAAAACAATACACAAAAGGTTTTTTTTTTTTTTTTTTAATCCATTTATTATTTTCTTTTTTACTGGGAGCATCTTGTCAATTACCAAAACTTATCCTTTGTGAAGTTTGGTTTTCATCTCCCCATAGTCCAATTTAATAAAAAAAAAAAAATGCCAACAATGTGAGTACCAGGCCTTGGCAATCTCAAAGGTGCTAGTAAGATTTGCGAAAGTGAAATATCACAAACCTACCCATCAATTGGCCTCAAGAGCATGTGCACGCAATCAATGTGTGTTTCGTTCATTCAAACTCACACTTTGTGCCTTTTGTCCTGTTGATTTTATTTCACCATCATAGTAATTCTATGCAACACTGTGTTGAACATTATTTTTGGCATCAACTGTCTGCACAACCCACCCACCACCAGACAGATTCACACATAAACCGATCTATAGACCAGTCCCCTGTGTCCTGACCCTCTGCAGAGGGATCAAACAAAGCAGGATACACACACACATACAGGCTTTTTGAAGAACTCGGTGAGACCCCCCTATGGGTGGGCTACTGGCACTCTCTCAAACACTCTGACTACAGTAGGGGAGGAGTGTGTCTCATCTGCTTTAGCACAAAGCCGCCAATCATCCTACAATCACCAATGGGTTCAATCTTCTGTCTTAAAAACGAGCCGTGTGCTGCGTGTGTGGTGGTGACAGTTTGCGATACTTTTGGGATTGTGCAATGCTGTGGAATATGGGTCAGTTCTGTTGTTGTGTTTTACACACAATGACACAGAAACATATGGAAGCCCAAAAGGTTTATATTTCCCAATTGCTGATCTTTCTTGGAAGTGCAACTTTTTATCTCACAGTTGTGACTTAGTACTTTGCAATGCAACTTTATATCTAGCAATTGTGACTGTATTCTTGTGACTTATAATTGTGATTTTTGTCTCCCATTCTTGACTTGAAACCTTGCAATGCAACTTTATTTCTTAATTAACTAAGACCAACTCCAAGCAGAGTAATGATCTGGATATGGCGTAGTTGGCAGACTACTGTAATTTTCTATAAGAACAGTTACTTTATCTATATATGTGTTTGTGTGTCTGTGTGTGTGTGTGGGGGGGGGTGAACATCCACCTGAAAGATCTAGAAAGAACAGAGTAGCAATAAGTTGATCAAAAAAGATCTATCTATTATGATCTGATGTCTGAAGTTTACACCCAATAACACAGGGGCATAGATTATGCGGGGGACGTGTCCTTTTTCGTCAAATGTGTTCACATAGAGGTTTTCAAGAGCTGGTGTGAATAAATATAAAATTAAACTCAAAGAAACAGGATTGTCTGTGTATGACCTGATATTTTATTAGGACCCAGAATACAGCGAGATGAACATCACGGGGCGCTAAACACTCCTGCAGTGTGTGTGTGTGTGTTTCATTCACACTCAATAAAGTATATGAACAATGCAATGCTAAGTGACATATCATTTATTACAGTGTAGAAAATAATGCCTTATTATGTGATAAAAAATTGTTTGTAGAATACAAAAAAAAATCATTATTATGTATTATTCTAAGCCAATTTAAATATCTAGGCAAATTAAAAGCTAGAAATTTGAGATTTAAGTTAATAAAAATAAAGTTGCCTAAAGTCAAAAGTTTTTGAACAGAAGCTTGTTAATGTTTTTTAAAGAAGTCTAATGAAGTCAACATGATAATGTTGAAAACAGCTGAGAAGATTTCTTTTTCAAGTTTCTTGAAATAAATTCAGAAGAACAACATTTATCTGAAATATAAATCTTTTGTAAAATTATGTATTTATCATCACTTTTGGTCAATTTAAAGAATCCTTGCTAAATAAAAGTATTTCCATAATATTCTATTCTATTATTCTATCGAAAGAAAAAAAAAATATATATATAAAAAAATAATAATAAATATATATATATATATATATATATATATATATATATATATATATATATATATATATATATACTGACTGTAAGCTTTTGAATGGTATAGTGTATAATGTTACAAAAGCTTTTTTATTTCACATAAATGCTAATCTTTGGATCCTTCTTTTCATAAAAGAAAATACTGAAAAAAGTTTACTGATATGTTTCAAATATTGATAATCAGTAAATCAGCGTTATCAAAATGATTTCTGAAGAATGTGACACTGAAGACTGCAATAGTAATGATGCTGGAAAAGCATCTTTGATCCCAGGAATAAATAACATGTTTATGTTTAATAACAAATATTCAAATAGAAAAGTTATTTGAATTAGTAAAACTATTTCACAATATTACAGCTTTTGTTGTACCTTGGATCAATTAAAACCAGGCTTGGTGATTAGAAGAGACTTCTTTAAAAACATTAAAAATCTTATTGTTATATATATATATATATATATATATATATATATATATATATATATATATATATATATATATATAAAATTTCTGTCCCCCTCACTTCTGAAAAGATGGCTTCGCCCCTGCAATAACAAAGTCTTTAATCTATGAAAGCATGTAGTGAGACACACAATAACATAAAAACTTCTCGCTCGGTAAACAATATTGTTCCCATTTGATCAACACAATTAAATGTTGCTTTTGCCACAGTGTGAGAAGTCAAAAGACCCTTCAGAAGTCATCATTTTCTCACTCTCATGTTGTTCCTAATCTGAAGGCCTTTGGGTCTGTTGTTGAAACATAAAAGAAGATATTATCCAAAATGGCTTAGCATATATTTTTTTTTTTTCATGCAATTGAAGTCAGTGGTCACCAAAACAGTTTGGTTAACAATATTTATCAAAATATGTTCCTTTGTTTTCTGCAGAAGAAAGAAAGCCATAGCCACAGTAGGTCAGTAAATGATGACAGAATTCTATTTCTTTCTTTAACTTGCTGCTTGTGTTTGTGTTTATTTTTGTACTACACAAGTGTTTGCCACACAATGTGTGCATTGATGCCTGTGTGCAATATGAACCCCCTATTTCTTCTTTAATCTCTTTATCAAGTAATCAAACAGGGGGAGGAGGGTTTGTGTTAAGGGGCAGGCTTGGCGAAATGGAGACAGTCTCTACACATGTAATCCCTGTCATTAAATTTAAGCAATCTTTTTTTTTATTAATGAATATTTCAGGAGTTATTGCAAGGCTTCTCATTTGATTTTTTTTAAATCCCCCCTCTCACAAGTGAATAATTCTTTTAATGATTTAATTAATAGCATTGTATCTACAGATGAAAGGCTTATCCTTAATCAGCCAAAACGGTTTGAACTAAGAATAAGCCCTGCCTGTCAATTATGTGCATTGTAGGTCCCAGTGTTCTCCCTAAACTAACATGAGCCGTAAGACTTACATTCTTAATTGAGGGTTAATAAATAAATGTGATTAGAGTAATCCCACAGCTTGGCTCTTGAAAGCTTGCAGGGAGATCGGCTGGCTGCTTGACTGGCTCTGTGTGTTTGTTTTACTGCCCTGGTGGTTTTCTCTGTGCTCCTGCCACAGTGCCAGATGAGAACTCGCCAGTATTTGCCAGGTACTGTTTTATTTACCTGAACCGCTGCTTCATTTTGACGACTGCCATATGTTTTATCTCCCTGAGCTGCCTGTACAGAGCTGGGCCATGTGTGTGCGTGTGTATTTGGAGTGTGCGGTGTGTATGCTTGGCAAAGGCTCTGTGTTTAGGTGTGTCCATATCACACTTACCACACACACTCATGCAAGCGTGCACTCGCACTCAGGGACTGCCTCGGTCCAGGAGCCGCGTGCATTAATTATTGATATGCAAAAAAAAAAAAAAAAAAACGGTGGCAATCTAATGAAATTATCAACGTTGCTGAATTAATGATGAACGAGAATAAGAAAAGCCGGGGTTCTCTGGAGCCGGAGAGCTCATTAGCTATGCAGTCTCATCACATCCTCTTTTGGAGCAGGCAGGCACTGGGGCTCTTTCCTTCTCTTCCATAGGACCTCGCTTTGGACTCCACTCAAACTTTCTCCAAAACTTCCTGTTGCCTCACCTAAGACTCTCCACTATTGGCGTCCCAATACTATGAGAAATCCTCAGGCTTCTGGGTTTTTTTTTTTTTTTTTTTTTACTGTTGAGGAATACTGACCTGATTCTGGAAGCTTCAGTGGTCCAGGACAACACCTTTTCCTTCTTTTCTTCCCATCTCTTCACTCTTTTCTTTGGTCGGTGACCTCCTCGGAGAGTGTGACAGATTCTGATTATGCAAATGAAGTGGTCTACACTGTTCATCAAGTTAGAATTGGACTGAGAGAGAAAAATATGCAGGGTCTCTTTAGTAAAATGCAGTCTGAGGCCAAGGATCACAGAGACAGGTACTGTATGAGATTTTATACAATTATAATAGAGTTTTGAGTTTTGTAAGTTGTGTGGTGTCATATAGTGAAATCATCCAAATTGATTTCATCTAAAATTTGAGCTCCCACAGGCCTGTTACTGTCTGCTTGAATTCATGAAGTATACATGCTGGATTTCATTTTGCCCTTTTGCATTTTTCTGCTGTCTTTCTAATCGTTCTTAGCAGCGGCTTCATTTAAAGTTCTTCATAAAGGTAGAAATGATTTCTGCCCTCATTTGAAAGTGATGTAACTGAGTCATTGTTCTCCGTAGCACTTTTGGTGGAGAGCAGACTGAAATGTTAACTTTGACTTCTTTCTCTCTTCAAGACTTCTGCAGTATTGATAGATCCTGTTAGAGCTTGTCTGGTGGGTCTTTCCTTCACAGGACTTATTTATTAATGGACAGCATTACATCAGTTGGTTACTAAGATGATTTTTTGCATGGAAAATGGTCTTTTAAGTGAATATATTAAGGTAGAAATGTAAATATAAAAATTACTATCATATTTTTTAATTCAAAGTTTTGCTTTTTTCATACCAGTTTTTTTTTTTTTTTTATGTTTTGAATTTAAAATTGACATCGATGTACTCAAGATGCAAATGTGTCAGCAAAAATACAGGCTGATAAAGCATTCCTAGGTTGCACGGACAAATTGTAGACAATGCAATTTAATCTGGAAGATGGTAATCTGATTGTGAGGGATTCGATGATTTAATAAAAATGCAACACACTATCGTGAAAACAGACTGTCTCTGTCATCACAATTCGAAGCGAAAGCTGTGAGGTCACAGGTGTAATGTCATCATTGAAGTCTGCTTTCCACTTCCTTATGGTTCCCTTCTATGAATTGACTGGATTGATCCACATAAAAATAAGGTTTGTCCTCAAAGGGCTTCCATCAATACATTGACTTCTTTTATGGGGGCCATCAAACAACCATTATGGGTGTCAAGGGGGCGTCCCCTCGGGGAGACCGCCGCAAGTGATGGATGGGAGGGGCGGGGCCGCTGTCTTGTGCCGGAGGCCCTGGAACATGGGTGATTTGTTCAAATGTGTCACCAAATATAATGACAATAACTACTTTATTTACTTTTATGTAAAAGGAGCATTACTGCATTTTGTAAAAGCCATTAGTACAGGTTTGGCAATGCTTAAATACATTAATTAATTAATTAAGGGCTCCTTAAAAAAATGATAGTGTATGTAATAGTATTTTTACATAAGAGTTTTATTTTATTTTTTTAAAGCACAAAAGATTAAAGGAAAAATCTATATTTTGCACAAAGCAAGCTCTCTGTGATAGAATTAATGTCTGGCTTGAAGAACAAAAGAACACAAACAAACAAGCAAGGCAAGAAGTGCAGAAGTAAATGAGAGGTTTAAATGTGAGGGTCTATATGCAATTATCTTCCTGGCAGACAAGAGCTAAAACCCATTATGTTGAGCTCATATTTCTTTTCATGTACACGGAACACCTTTGAGATCTGAAGGCCCTCAGAATACAAACAAATACATGATCGTGTCACACCCACATCACTGTTCTAATGTCAAATACAGGGCTTTCTATTACACAATTTTAATATTCATGTCTGCTTTCCCCTGGCTAATTAATATGCACTATTTTAAGTCTAATTGTTCAAGAAAACTCTGTTTTGTGTTGCTGCAATGGTAATAACAAATGATCGACGCATAAAATTTGCATATATTTTCCAGGCTGAGAGAATATCTGATCATTGTGCCACAGAGAATTGCTTTAAGTTCGGAAGTTAATTTCATTATCTCCGCCTCCCTATTTAAGCCTGCACTCTACAGTAATTGAAAAACAGAATAAAAGATTAGCTTTTACTGGGTGACGCGCGCTAATGGCAAGTGATGGAATGTTAGTGAGAAGGGAACAGTTACGGAGAAGTGTTTAAGTGTTGCCATCAACGATTGAACACACATCTGATGCAAGAAACAGATCCAGTGAAGGACTGATATCATAATTACTAGGTTAATCATATAAATCGGAATAAACTGATACTGGATCAGTTCAGTATATAAAAGTGAAAGGAAAAAAAGTGATTGTATATTCATGATTAAGATCTTTTTAGGCATTAAAGATGAGGAAACAAACAGCTATTGTTCAGTAAGTTCACTGAATTCTATAATAGATTACTTACTGTCAAACTACGGGTCCGTTGAATGCTTGAATCTGATTGGCTGACGAATGTGAAATTATTTTCTGGGAAACGCACGGCGAATATAGCACCAGGCAGCTCTCCTGACCACATTACAGTTCCATATCACTTCACATAGTAAAACTGTAATAACGGTCACGCAGTTTGCACAAAAAGGTGTTATCAACGCTGCCCTGGCAAGCTCTCTCTCTCTCTCTCTTTCTTTCTCTTTCTCTCTGTGTCTCTCTCTCTCTCTCGCTCTCTTTCAATAACTTCATTAATAACTGCATTAGAATGCTATCAACGGCTCAGGCCTCCATTACCAGCTTTAAAATTACATTTTGGAACTAGCAAAAGAGGCAATGAATGAGATGCGGAAAACATAGTCCTACTCACAATAGCAATTTAAGTACAAAAAATGGACGAATCCCTTAATATCTGATCAATGTCTTAAGGTGTGGTAACCGTAGTAAATGCAGAATAATTGACTACGGGCCGGTGAATTATTAGAAAAATAATGCACACCTGAGGTGTAACGGCCACATCACCACCTCGGGTGTGCATTATTTTTCTAATAATTCAACGGCCTGGAGTCAATTATTCCTTACTTAAGCATGCTATCGATGTGTCATTCCTTCGGCACACATTTATTTCACAGAAGAGCATTCTGGGAGCCACTTATCCTGGCACACCTTGTTGTTAGGGCTCCATCGCTGCTGTTTCCTCATCAAAAGAACTGGTGCTTTGTTGTCAGGCTTTTCAGGCACATAACACATATTCATGCGGACGAGTTTAAGCATTTTTCTGCTAGCATAAGCATGCCGTGTTGTCGCTCCTAACTGACTTTTTCAGTTTTTAACAGTTAGCATCTCGCCTACTCTGCTATATTATTTCTTCAAATAACCTTTTTATATAGAGTGAAAAAAAAAAACCTCAGGTATAATAAAGGTTAGGTTTTTGAGAACACCAAAACAGCCTGCCTTTATTAGTGCTGCTGATTCAGGTGATTTGGATTTGTGGTAGCCAAGTTTAATTTAGTAGGTGTGCCTGAGTGTATGATTCTGATAAATAAAGAAATACATTTAAAAAAAATTATATTCATAAATGAATCTTGAAAAAAAAAAAAAAAGTCCAGCCAATCAGTAAATCAGCATTTTAGACTGATTTCTGAAGGATCATGTGTCACTGAAGACTTGACTAATGGCTGATGAAAATTCAGCTTTTCCATCACAAGAATAAATTACATTTCAAATATATTCTAATAGAAAAGTGTTATTTTAAATTGTAATAATATTTCACAACATTACTGTTTTTACTGTATTCCAGATCAAACAAATACAGCCTTGGTAAGCATAAGAGACTTTAACAGAAAAAAACTCTGCTATAATATTATAAATTATTTGAATTATATATTATTTATAATCAGGATTGTAAATATTATTTATGTTGTAGTCATATTATTTAATGTAATATTATAAATTATACATAAGTTATGTAATTTGTAATATATATTATAAACACATTCCAAATGCATTTTATGTCATATTGTATATCAATTGCATGTAAATCATTCCAAAAAGTCACATTCCATTATAGCTCACACGGTGTGCCTTTCACAGAATATTTATAACCAAATACCTTTGAAAACAGCTCATATGTGTCCATAGATATGTCTCCACAAAGGTCATTGATCTCACATTGACCACAGAGCCGTGAAACTTCCCAAGCTAATTGTGTCTTTGTCAGAACTGCCAATAGAGCTTTAGAAGTGTTAAGAGTGATATCACTGAACTCAAGGGAACAGGACTCTATCCCTCCCTAGCCAATATAACTTTCATTCTGCTGTTCTGACTGATACTCATTAGGCATTACTGTATTCTCTACAGGTGAAATACCCAATTTGCCGAAGACAATGCTAATCATAAAGGCATCAGATGCATCAATGTCCTTGAACAGAGAACTGAGTAACTATGAAATGATTTTACTCAAAAATGTATAATAATTATGGATGCAAATGAAGTAATAGCAAAAAATAAATACATAAAAATTGTGGTGATTGTTTCCATTCCACTGTATTCACATTCCACATTCAGTTTACATCTAAATCTGAAGCCAGTAGAATGTAGCGCAGACTGAGTATAAAGCTGTGTGGAAGGCCATTTGTTATGCATCCCCATTGTAACAGCTTCATAAATTATCTTAATTAAGAATACCACCTGGAGCTCTATCCTATTGATCGGTCAGACAGCACTTCATCAAATCTAAGGTTGCCTAGTCAAAAACGCAACATGCGACAATTCACTGGCATGTTTTTTTTTAATTACTTCGACAAGAGAATTTCCGCATTTTATAAAGTTTCTTGTTTTTCAACATCGCCGTGTTTTGTATTTTTAATTCTCTGGTCTTTTTGATGGCTTGTTGCTCTTCATGTGGTGCCAGTAGGCTGTGGTTTTTAAAAGGAGATATCCTTTCAGGGAATGGCGTGTATAAATATTTTGCCATTGATGAATACATTAGGCCCCAGATGATCCCACTCTTCTTCTTTGATAGTTGACTACCAAGCCCCATGTGATGTCATAGTGGCAGGACTTGGGGCCCAAGACGAAATGTCTACACACTTGAGCAGGATGAATCTTACTCCCAATGATGGCCTCTCTGTTCAATTTTGCATCACTGTTTACACTTTATACCACATTTTTAGTCCATGGAGTGCACACGCAGTTTGTTTGAGGTCATGCCACAATATGAATCAAGTTTAAGTATTTGAATTTAGTTGTGCCATAACTGTGTATAATAAACTGCACTTAGTTTCAAGCAGCAGTTTCAGATTGTTCATAGTTTGATATCGCAGTTTCTGTGCAACTGAAATGATCTTGAAGCAAATTTAAAGGTGTCTAGCCCAATAGGTTTTAGAAAATAAAGTCTTAAACATACTGTTCATATACTCACATTGCTTTATTTAATTTGTCCACTAGCAATGCTTATATACAGACACCACAGACTACAGATGGAATAATTTCACAGCTAACATTAAATGTATTCTTAATACAGTTCAATTCAAAACTGTCATATTCTTTCTGCACTTCTTATATAATAATAATAATAATAAAAACATTACACACAATATTAAAGTGGTTTTGTTTAATTGACTCTTTCTTTAGATTATCTTAGTTTTAAATGTAATAATAAATATGTTTGTTAATGTATTTTTTGTAACATCTGCCAAAGTCTGCTGGAACTGCCACTTCCACCTCCAACCAAAAGAGGGAACCTTCACTAGAGTTTTGACTCTAATTCAACTGCCATCCTGTTCCTACATATATACACCATCTATTTCCTATGCTTTTTCCAAAGTCTTTTTTTTTTTGTCATTCCAGTAGCGTTTCTGAGAGTTATTTCCCTTGTTTGTTTTGATTCTCCTGTTACCTGTTTATCTGACTGTTTTCTGGATTACACCTTTGCCAATTGATTTTATATTTTTGTTGTGGACTATAGTTTATCTGGTTATCGACCCCCTGCCTGTTGCTTCAGACCTCAGCTTTGTCTTTTCCCTTAAATAAATCTGCAATTGGATCCTACCTCTGCCTCCAATCCATTACAGAATATGTCACCTTATTCAGATCTAGCAGAATCACCTCAATAACAAGCCACGTTTTCTTCACATGTGGCCATGTTATGAGAGCACCATCACCAGCTTTATCTGTTGCTATGAAGTGCTAGACTATCTAAATCAAAAATCCTATTTATTCAGCTAACAAGCAACCTAGCAAAACTGCAACACCGAACTTCCCCGTGGCATCTGGCATCTTATTAAACACTTGCCTAGTTTTACCTGATAAGTTTGATGGAAAACTGGCATGCTGCAAGGTTTTTGTTTTTTATTCAATTCTCCATCTTTATCACCCAGCAGCTAATGGAATTTCCTATGGAGGAATAGAAATTATTTATTACCTCACAGACAGGCAATAGATTTAGCAACCACAGAACAAGAGTTATTTAGCAGTTCACCCCTATCTGGACTATTATCAGGAATGGTTCAACAAGTTTTTTTCTGCACTCAGGGTGGCGAGATTGTGGAAAATCAACCGATTATGCTTCAACAAGGTAACAGCATGATTGCAGATTATGTGTTCACCATCCATACCCTTGCAGTTCAGACTAGACAGTCTAAAATGCTGTTGAAAATCATTTATCACATGGGATTTAGTCTCTCTCCTCCACACTTTAAACAGTTCATCCAGCTTTCTAAATGATGAAAATCTAATCTGAACTGCCCAATGACCTTCTCCAACCACTACACCTGCCCAAGTACCCCTGGTCCCATTTCGGCATCAACTTCCAGAAAGACTTACTATGATCTCAAGGTGACACCATCATCCTTGTGGTTATTGACCATTATTTTATCTAAGGCTTATCATCTAATTCCACTTAGTAAGCTTTGTACTGCCCTGGAGAAGGTCGAGGCTCTATGTGTTTTGGTTTCATGGACTCTCAGAGGACATTCTAACGGACAGAGGACTGCAGTTCATCTCCCAGATATAGAAGTCCTTCTGTGGTTTGATTAATATAAATGTCCCTCTCATATTCAGGTACTATCTGGGAGGTGGAACATTTACTGAGGACTTAGTATGGCCAGAACAATCTGAATGACTGGAGTAATTTCCTTCCTTGAGCAGAGTATGCACAAAACTCCACGAGAAAGCCTTCCATGGGCATGACTCCCTTTCAGTGAATCTTGCGTTTTTCGTGGTGGGGTAGGGAGGTAGTAATGAAACTGAGGGTCCTCTTGCACACCCTTTAGAGGCTGATTGTCTACCTTGTCCACACTGTTCTTCACTCATGCCGGAGGGGTCAATGTCTCTTCTGCCTGGTGGACTGGGAGTCCTATGCACCAGAGGAACATTCCTGGGTTGCAGTAGATGACATCTTCGATAATGCAACATTTGCCTCTGGAATTGCCACTTCCATAAAAAGCATTTTTGGTCCATCTGTGACAGCGGAATTTGTAGTTGTAGAGAATAGCCACACATGTGTACCAGTAAATGTGAAGTCACAGACAAAAAATGCAAACTTCTCTTCCACAAACACAACACAGTTGCACACTTTGAATCCTTCACTGCAGATGCGCAAATCCTATTCTATGAATCACAAATCAAGAAACTGTGCTACTATTGCTTCAGTAAATATAGTGCAAAAAAAAACAAAAACAAATCACAGACAAAAATTTTCACAGACAAATTTTGTACATCCGCAAACCAGAATGTGAATTATCTGGTCTCTGAGCAGTACCCGCCATCGCCATTACCGAAGATGTCATCTGCTGGAACCCAGGAGTGTTTCTCTGGGGCATAGCCCTCCCAGTCCACCAGGCAGAAGAGGCAACAACCTCTCCGGCATGAGTGAAGAACAGTGCGGACAAGGTAGACAATCAACCTCTAAGAGTTTCTTGATTTGTGATTCATAGAATAGGATTTGTGCACCTGATGTGAAGGATTCGAGAAGGTGTAAGGCTTTGCAACTTTTGTTTGAGACTTCAAATTTACTGGTGCACATGTGTGGCTATCCTCTACAACTATAAGTTCCGCTTTCACAGACACTCAGTTGTTTTTCACCCAAAATACGTTCATACTTTCACCTCCAACTATGAATGGCACCTTTGCTTGAGTTTTGACTATGGTCCTCCTGCTTCCTGTTTGCATCTTGTCTTCCTGTATAAATACACCAGCTATTTCCTATGCTCTTTCTGAAGACTTGTTTGACTTTCCAGGAGCATGTCTGAGCATATCTAAGTGTCTCTTGCACAGTTTTTTAAGTAACCCTATTTGCTATCGGTTTTGAATTTTGTAATATGGTCTAGTGTTTATTTGGCTACCGACCCACGGTTTGAATTTTTTATCTTTTCTCTTAAATAAATCTGTAAATAAAGCATACTACCATGCTTCCAATCCATTACACTGTCATAGTTAAATATTGAAAGTCTGTCTTGGACAAGGGTAAAAATTGCATACTTCAGTGGTTCTCAACTTTACTCTTAAGTTACTTTTAAGTAAGCTTGTAAACCCCCACCCCCACCCCCCGCACAGAGGATCACTACAGCCCCCTAGAGGGACGCATAACCACCACCAACCCATGGTTGAGAACTCTGGGTATAGATATAAGTAGAAAAAAAATGACGAAAGCAATTTAAAACTCAGTCCATGAAATGTTAAATTTCTAAATTTTCTTTTAAAAAGTTTCAGTCTGTTAGTTTTCATAAAAATGTGGGACATATAATTGCCTGAAGATGGACAAGAATAAACAGGTGCTATAAAAGACATACAAGATTTATATGAGTGATTAAATATGTATTGATTTTATACACAATCATCATGATACTTTCAACTCTGTACTAACTTAGAAGAGCTTATGAAACTAATCTAGAAAAAATAATAATATTTTGAGATCACTGTAGGCCATTGCCCTCCCACACAAATAAGAGGCTGTTTATCCTGTTAAACAGGAAAGGAAGTTGGGGCAGTTCCTTAAAAAAAAAAAAAAAAAAGAGAGACCCGCAGTCTGCCTTTCACATAGCCTGAAACTTACACTTTTTAATTGCTAATGTTTAATGCATACGGACAAAGAAGATTACTTATTTGAAAAGTGCACACTACTGGAGTAACTGTTACTGGCTTTTCTTTCATACATTAATTCACCTTTTTCACAATAGCTGTCAAGAACCTTTTCTCTGTTTTTGAAAAAATATTTTAGACCTTAAACACGATCAATCAAAGGTTAGCCCACATATATATTATACAGAGAGAGACAGAGAGAAAGATGGCGTGAGCTGAGCTATCGAACTTGTGTCCTGGTTTCCTTGATAGATAATGATCTCTTGAAACAGTGTGGTGGTATGATTTTTTTTTTCAACGCATACTTTTTTGTGTTTCAGTTGCAGTGCAGAGATGAAAGCGGGTTCCAGGCTTAGGCACCACTAGACATCTGACTGAGGCAGGTGTTAGATATGCTGATGACTGGCGGAGACTAAAGACAATACAAATTTGAAGTGAAAACGCTACTGGCACGCCTCCTCTGTTCTTAACACATGAAGCCCCCATGACAATCAATTATTCATTCTATTGTACATGCCTGTATGTGTGAGTGTGCTGAAACATACACATACAGTACACTATCGGCTCGTGCGTTTGTCTCGGGGAGGGCACAAACGTGTTCGAGAGTGTGCATATCAAAGTGTGTACAAACGCACACACACATTAAGGCTGCTACCTCTATTTCACAGAGAGAAGGTGGCTGTTTAGCACTGAGCTCCACAATTGCTCCATGCAGGCTCGCCAACTTGTGTGCAATCCCCGCACTAGTGTTCTTTTAATGATAGGATCAGGGGGGAGATTTGGAGGCTAAAGTGCAGCTTCAGTTATTTGAGAGAAAGAGAAAGGAAGACAGCGGGTTGGGTCGTGCTTGTGTTGGGGAGGGGGTTCGAGATTCTGTGCATTGGGGGTGCTTTTCAAAGAAACGCAGGCTCGAAGCCATTGGGAGACTCCTTTGACTTTAATCTTTTCACGCGCCTTTGAAAATTATAGCCGAGGACTGTGCCTTGCTTCATTAAGAGACATGTTTCGCTCCTTCTTGTGTAGTTTCAGCCAGGATTTTTGCACTTGGTGCTTATTTTGCTCCCCTCACCCCAACACGTGCATACACACTCCCTTGTTAAAGTGCACCTCATGTTAAGGGCCAATCACTCTTGAAGTGTTGTATGCAAATATACATGTTCCTTCTAATTGACCTGCTTTTGTCCTTTTTCTAGTCAATTGACCTCTGAACCTTTTCACATGCTCACCTGTTATTCCATACCTGGGTCATTTGTGCTGCGGCGAAAAATAGTGGAGCAATATCAGAAAGGATTTTCTCAGAGAAAAATTGCAAAGAGTTTGAAGTTATCATCATCTACAGTGCATAATATTATCCAAAGATTCAGAGAATCTGGAACAATCTCTGTGCATAAGGGTCAAGGCCGGAAAACCATACTAGATGCCCGTGATCTTCGGGGCCCTTAGACATCACTGCATCACATACAGGAATGCTACTGTAATGGAAAACACAACATGGACGCAAGAATACTTCCAGAAAACATTGTCGGTGAACACAATCCACTGTGCCATTCGCCATTGCCGGCTTAAACTCTATAAGTCAAAAAAGAAGCCATATCTAAACATGATCCAGAAGCGCAGGTGTTTACTCTGGGCCAAGGCTCATTTAAAATGGACTCTGTCAAAATGAAAAACTGTTCTGTGGTCAGTTGAATCAAAATTTGAAGTCCTTTTTGGAAAACTGGGACGCCATGTCATCCGGACTAAAGAGGACAAGGACAACCCAAGTTGTTATCAGCGCTCAGTTGAGAAGCCTGCATCTCTGATTGTATGGGGTTGCATGAGTGCGTGTGGCATGGGCAGCTTACACATCTGGAAAGGCAACATCAATGATGAACAACATATGCTCCCATCCAGACATCGTCTCGTTCAGGGAAGACCTTGCATTTTCCAACATGACAATACCAGACCACATACTGTTTTAATTATAACATCATGGCTGCGTAGATAAAGGATCCGGGTACTGAAATGGCCAGCCTGCAGTCCCATAGAAAACATGTGGTGTAAAGAGGAAGATGCGACAAAGAAGACCTAAAACAGTTGAGCAACTAGAAGCCTGTATTAGACAATAATGGGACAACATTCCTATTCCTAAACTTGAGCAACTTGTCTCTTCAGTCCTCAGATGTTTGCAGACTGTTATAAAGAAGAGGGGATGCCAGACAGTGGTAAACATGGCCTTGTCCCAATTTTTTTGAGATGTGTTGATGCCATGAAATTTAAAATCAACTTATTTTTCCCTTAAAATGATACATTTTCTCAGTTTAAACATTTGATATGTAATTTATGTTGTATTCTGAATAAAATATTGAAATTTGAAACTTCCACATCATTGCATTCTGTTTTTATTCACAATTTGTACAGTATCCCAACTTTTAATAAATCGGGTTTGTAAATCCTACCCTGAGATCATTTCCCACAAAGCAGAAAGAATTGTTTTTCTCTGAGACTGACATTACCAAGGCATCTTCCCAGGATGGTGTTTCCCAGATTTGTCTTATAGGCCAGTATAGATTGTCACCACTGATGAGCTGATGATTAGGGTCTCCCAAAGAGACAACAGTGCTAACAGGGTGCTTTCTTGAGCTGTGTTTTAAGAGGACACACTTCAAGGACAGTGCTGTCTGCTGAGGAACAATATATGTGTTGTGAGAGAAATGTCTCACCTTGCTACAATTTCAGCCAAAAAGCTCCAAATGAGTGCTGACAGAAGCAAGGCGGGCAGGAGCGGGATCTCTCACAGGGGATTTTTCTCTTCACCGTCGCTATCTGAGACACTTGTCGCAGGTTTGCCAGCCAGTCTCCCCCTTAAAATGTGAAAGACAAAAGGGAGAAAATGCTCTGCTGACAGGGAGGGATAGTGAAGAGATAGCATAGCAACCTTCATACAAAAGGCATTGTTTATTCTTTATTTATTTTAAAACCCACAACATTTAACATATTTTTTTTCATTTAAATAAAACATGCATTTGATATCTAAATGAAGGAAATTCAATATTAAGTCCAAGTTGCTTCAAAAAATGAATGATTTGCAAAAATGCAATTTTAATGAAGCAATACAATTTTGTATTGTAAGTGGTTTTTAGTCTTATTTTAAGACGTCACATGGATTCATCTATGCATTTATAGTTGTTTTTATTGTAATTTATGTCATGGCTTTTATGATTCGTCAAGATTTTTTAACTGCTATTCTAATTGCAATGCATTACATAAAGGTAAAGCTGACCACAGCATGTTTCATGCCGACTTCAGACACTTCCATTAACATTCCATTGTCCATTAACTCAACATTCAATTTTAGTGCATATAATATGACATGGTTCAAGAGGAAGTTAAAAATAAAACCTAATCTGTACCAAATAAATTGATGAGGTGACTATTAGATTGATAACACCAGCAAAACAAAGGATACATCAATGAAACTATCTCTAAATCAAATGCTCACCTCTGAGTTTCAAGAGTGGACTTAACCAAACAAAAACTCTAACCAAACATACAAATATAAAAAGACAGAAACAAAAGTAGAGTCTCCAGTATGTTTACATTCAACTAACAAAGCAGTGGGACGTCTCTTTGATCCATCAATCCCAAAGCAAAGCTCAGCTTGGGAGTTTGGATACAGTGATGAATTCACACAGAAAGAAGGCTTTATCAACACTGGCAAAGGCAGGGCTCATCACAAGTACAGACTTTTCTTTGCGGTTGGAGTGATGCTACCAATTATAGTTACAGAGTGAAGGTAGAGTACAAATATGGTTGTGTTGTGACTTAGAAGGTTCTCTCTATTTTTTTTCTCTCTTTTTGTATATAAATTAACAATCAAGAATGAATCTCCATATTGTCCATGAGCTTTTGCACAACTACCCTGTACTGAAGGGAAATCAGTATAGTTTAACAGAAAATGTAATTGAATCTTTTTTTGTTTTTAAACCCAGATGCAAAATACAATTTAATGATTATTTTTTTGTGAGTTTTGCAATGTAAATAAATAACCAATTCCATAAATGACATTTGTTCATTTCCATTTGTCTGTTTATATGACCTCTATCAAGGCAACACTGTTTCAGTTGTTTAAAATTTCAAACACATTACTGTCATTGAACAGTGTTTGATGCCCAATGATCAGTGCAATAATGTTATTAATTACACACAATTATCATGCTATCAGTAGAGTACAACTTTATATGGTCTTCAGTAGAAAATTATATTAGTTTCACACGGGTGGTGAGTTTACTAAAATAGATCATATTAAACAAACTTGACTAGTTTTACTATTCACTAGTCTTTTTTCTAGTACTTTTTCTGACCATATATATTATATCTGATATATAGCCTTCAAAAGTTTATGGTCAATAAGATCCTATTCAAAATAACCCAAAATATGATTCCATTAATTAAAAAATTTGAAGTAGCACAACTGATTTAAACACTGGAAATGATTTATATATATATATATATATATATATATATATATATATATATATATATATATATATATATATATATATATATATATATATCAGTAAATTTGCATATAAGAATGATTTCTGAAGGATCAAGTGACACTGAAGACTAAAGTAATGGCTGTTGAAAATCTGATTTACTATTACAGAAATTAAAGATTTTTTTTTTCACAACATTGTATTTTTGATCAAATAAATGCAGCATAATTTTAGTGAGCATAATTGTTAAAAATCAATCAGTCAGTCATGATTTTCATTCGCTAATATTCATTACACTATGTGGGTACAGTGAATAATTGATTTAAATTACGCAGCATCTCATAAACCACTTAAATTGGTCATTAGTATTCCTTGTCCATTGACTGTCCAACAGATTGGACTGGATGACAATCTCTGTCACTGATTATAGTCAAATACTGAAAGTATAGCTGTAACTGCTTACTAAATCAATTATTTTTGTCCTTTAGAAAGATCGCAGGGAATCTTTTATGGTTCATGACTGGAATACCAGGCATGGTAGTTGTCCACCAAGATCTCAGAAACCATGAAATGTGAGATTTATTTTAGAAGTTTTCTAAGGCAGCTTTGATAAAGATGCATTTTATTGACATTTGCAACATCTGTACATGACAACACATGATGCATTTATATGTATATACAGTAGGTAGGGGGCTGCTGGGGACAGAAGAGTTGTTCCAGTAATTAGGCCTGTTATAAGTTTTAATTTGTGGGCCTCCCCTGGGGCAGACTTATAGACTTAAGAATGTCTCTATCTCTCTCTTTTGCTCCAAGTAGAGTGTAATACTCTAACTATTCTTCATTTGCTATTAGGCATGAGTAGTAGTTTTACACTTCTTATCAATAAAAAGATTATGTGCTCAGCCCTGCATCCCTTTAGAGACACCTGGGTATTGATCACAGCATTATGTGTTCAAAAAATGATGGATTTGTGCCCTTAAAATATTCCAAAGTAGACCATTATTATAATGCACTGTATTTCACATGTATACTGGTAGTATACATTAGGGGGGGAAAGTTTATATTTTATCCATTGGCAATAGATTATAAATTCTGGCCTAGTCACTTTTTTTCTTTTTTAAGCTGAAAGGTTTTTACCACCCCATTTGACGGTTTTGGCAGCTGATAAAAATGATCCATGCACGAAGATAATGGTGACTGACAGCTCATCACGGACAGAAGTCGCACCCGGCCACATTTTGTTACCTACACCAGTTCAAAGAACATATATCTCACAACCTGATGTGTCACTAGTGTTTGATGCTCAGTTACCAGTTTGATCCTGTTGAAATTGAGGAAATGCGTTCCGCTGTTTGGCTTTTCTTCTAAAGTTGTCCAGAGATAAGACTCAAGGTCTCGTTGTTGACAGTGAGATTAGAGAGCTCGGCCATGGTTTCAAGTGTGAGACAGCTAGCCAGTTAATGCCTGACATTAAAGCTTGGCCCAAAGACTTTTTTCTGCCTAAACAAGCTGAAAGAAAATTCTATTCAGACTTTCACAGTATTGATTCTTTTTTAGCATAGTACTGTCAGACTGAAATATAAAGCAAGAAACGCAGCTCATTTTATGTTTAAGTTTATGAAATTAAGGACCTACTGCCACTATATTCTCACTACTGTCAATACTTAAAAAAAAAATCTGTAGGGCATGTAAACAAAAGACCTTGATTAAAGAATTGGAGCAAATTTCAACAAGCTTGCACTCATTACTGTCTGTCTTACTTTCCTCTCTCATTTCTTTCAGCTTTAGCGCTCCTGGGATGATATGAAATGCTGCTTTATTCTGTTCATCACCTCTTTCCCACTATTCCTCTTTCTCTCCGATCTCCTCATGCTGTCTGTCTGCAGTATGTTTACGGGGATGGATCCACAAGGTGGGGGGGGGGGGTGAAGCACAATCTGTAAGTAGAAAATATTGGTTTGCCTCATTGCCTGTGGTTATGTATTGCCCATTCTGGGCTCTTTTTTTTTTTTTTTTTTGTTCGATTTTCTCTTTTTCCCCCTTTTCTTCTGTTTTTTTTTTTTTTTTTTTTGTCCACACCTTTTCATGTTTGCACGTCACTTGTGCATCACACGTTTGAGAAATTCCAGTGTGCTTAGCTCCAGGCACCCTGAGTGCACATACTTACATAACTTTCTGATGTGTTTTGCAGAGGCAGGCTTGTGGGGCAACATTTGAGAAATAAGCTAAGAACCTCAGCACACAACATTCACCCTTTCAGAAATGTACGTGTATGATCTGAAAGTAAAAAAAAAAAAAAAAAAGGTTTTATTGTGAATTATGTGTTTGTGTGTTATGGTGATAAAGATAACAGGATAATCGCTAAATGCTGAGACGTACTAGATGCAACTGGATTTATTTAAATAATGAAAATTACTAATCAAAATCAACCCAATTAGCATTATTTGATGGTGCCAAGTAGATAGAGTTGTACTTTAAAACATTGTCTCCTGTCTCTGCCTGCTCCACTAAATGTCCCTTTGGCAGTTTTGAAGCATCCTGCTGTGCGTTTGGATTCAGTTCAGATGCCCATCTGTCCACTGTGAGCTCTTTCTTAAGTGTTTTAATTATGGTCCAACACTCCTATGGCATGCTTATGTTGCTTAACATTTGTATGTTGTTGTTTTTTTTTTGTTTTTTTTTTTTTCTTGAAGGGATCTTTTATAGAAAGTTTAAATGAACAGCATTTATTTAATATAGAAAACTTTTAATATACACTTTTAATCAACCGAATGCATCTTAGATAAATATAAAATAATTATTTTCTTTATTTTAAAAACCTCCAGAAACGTTTGAATGTAGTGTAATCAGTGTCTACTGAACCAATAGCTAGAGAACAAAACCTTTGGTTCATCAGTCCAATAATCAGTTTCACCTGTAAATAAACACATGCGCCAGCCAATGTTGCTGTATTCTTTACCTCTCCTCCAAATCCCACTCTTCCCCACCATCAATCAAAACAGAGGCAGCTTGCAGACTGGGAACGAGGGCGAACAATATGTTTTGACCTTAAGTACCGCCCCCCAGGTTGCCTTTTGGCTCTCGCCCCGCCCACCGCCTCTCTCTCTCTCTCTTCTCTCTCTCTCTCTCTCGCCACAGCCGCCTGAGAATCAATAGCAGAGTGACACAATACAAACGAGCAACGTCCGCGCATGGAACACACACACACAGAGAAAAAGGATTTTAGATTAGGGATGTTTGTTGAAACTGAGAGTGGCACACAATACAGATATAAGACTCGGGCATTAGCTGCGAAGAGGCGGCTAAGCTTTAATTATTTTTGCCCCGTGTGGCTTTCCATGGCTCAGCGGTCAGCAATGACTATTGTTTACTCAAAAGCGCTTATTAGTCCGGCCTGTGGGGAGCTCGAGTACTTCCCCCACTCCTGCCGCACTCCATCTACTCTGGCAAAATTGCGTTAATTTACCCAGCGAGAATATTAACTATATTATATCAAATAACTGCCAGCGACAATTCGCTAGCCAGAGCCGTGACTTCGTTTTAATTGATTTCCTTTCATTCTTTCTGCCCACGTTGATTCGGTTTCCTCTGATAGAATGTTTATTAAAAGCATTACATAAAGAAATATATAAATGTATTATTGCTCGTCAGCGGCAAACGCGCATTGTTATTAGAGGAATGAACGACTCATATAGCCTATGCAGGAATTTATTTGTTTATTTATTTATTTATTTTCACGATTTTGATTTATACGTTTGAATGATCCCTCTAAAACACAGTTGGACCATAATACTGAAATTGTTTTAGGTAGTCCATTTGAATAATTTGCAATGTGTATTTCTTTCTGCAAATGGGGGGAGTGCGAGAGAGAGAGAGAGAGAGAGAGAGAGAGAGAAGTAAACAGAAATATATTTATTTAGAGCTAATTAATTAAAAATTTGTTTATTAATTTATTTTAAATGGCTTAACCAACAAAAAGTAGCCCTACTGTAAAGGGTTTATTAAAAAACAAAAATAGAATTAAAAATGTAACAACAGATGGACAAAACTAAAGAATAACGGAACAATGGAATGAAAAATTGGAATTTACTTAAATTAAGATGAGATAGCTTGAATTGTAAATACATAAAGTAATAAAAAAAAATACATAAGTAAGAAAAATAAATACATAAGTAAGAAAAATAAATACATAAAGTTATTTCAAATGGTTTAACCAACCAAAAGAGCAGAATTTATTTGGAGAGGTTTAAAAAAAGAATAGATGAATGGAATTAAAAATAGATGGATGGACAGACAGACAGACAGACAGACAGACAGACATAGATAGATAGATAGATAGATAGATAGATAGATAGATAGATAGATAGATAGATAGATAGATAAGATAGATAGATAGATAGATAGATAGATGAAAGTGCTATGTTTCTGGATCAGATACAGTGTACATGAAACATATAGCACATCATATGCATTACATCCTCAGACACACTCTAGCACACACTCCAGACCTACTCATATGTCCCCCCATGGCCTTAGGGGGAGAAGAGGAGGGTGTAGAGGGGGACTTTAGTGTAATCATTCTTTCGGGGGTCTGGTGCAGTACATACAGTAGATTGGCTGCACTCTTCTCTCCCAGCCTCCCTCTCTCTTTCCCCACTGGTGGGACGCCTCCCAACATTCTCCATCAAAGTCATCCTTTACTCCAGCTGCCAGAGGATGACAGGGGGACAAGCTCTTTGTTTCTCTTTTCTTTAAGCACAAGTCTGGGCCAGGCACAGTTGCATGCAGAAAGGACAAATGGGGATCATCATGAGCTGCACCACACATTTTATTTGATTTGGGCACAATGAATGCACTTTATGTGAAGGGGTTATTATGCATTCAGTAATTTGTGTAATTCCATTCATCACCAAGTTATGCTTTAATACAGTGGTTTTCAAACCTGGTCAAGGGAATCTATGATATATGGCACATTTTCTGTGCTTTCTTAAGTGACATGTTCAGTTCAGTTCATAAAGCTCTCTCCTAAACATCTGATGATCTGAATCAAATCAAAATGTGATGTGCTGGAAGTCCACGGGATCAGGATATTAAACCACTGGTATATGAAGGTTTAATGATCATTTCTTCAAGAAAAGTGATGATGAAAATGGTTGATGAACATGAGCATTTGAGTACTCAACTTTGATTCGCAATGCATCAGCTAAATGAATTAGTACTATACTTTCTCTGGTTGAACAACAATATTCCTGCTTTATGGCACCATTTAAACAGAGATAATTGGTCAAATTTCATTAGGCCGCTTGAGTTGATTGTTTATGAGTTTCAAGTTCATGAAGCGTTATTAAAAGTGCAATTATACATGAAACAGATAAGATTTCTATTCAAAATTATTTAAATAATCTATTTTCAAAATGCATTAAACAAATTACTTAGAATCAGCATAAATCTGTTCACTGTGAAAACAAGTTATCCAGTTAGCAAGTATAAACATGGTTGAAATATAGCTGTGAAACAATAAGTACTCTGATGATAAACCTGATTATTGTGTATTTAACACACATTCAGATTAATTAAACACAGTTTAATAGAAAAAAATAAATAAATGCAATTTGAATACATAAATCTTAAGCTTGTGCTGAAAAATATCTCTTGTACTCCATGCAGCCATAATTCTGCTGTTTAAAAAAAGTAAATAATTTTTTTTAAATGGTTGTCTTTGTTGTAACCTTAAAGGTCCCATTTTACTCGCTTTTTTGAAGCTTTGATTGTGTTTACAGTGTGCAATATAACATTTTTTATTGTTTCGCGTGTAAAAAAGCAAAGTATTTTTCACACAATTCACCTATCTGTATACTGCTGTTTTCACTGTCACAAAAACGGGCTGATGACTTCCTTGTTCAATGAAGCCTCTCCTTCAGAAATACGTAACGAGTTCTGATTGGGCCAGCGGTTCCTGTGTTATGATTCGACTGCAGCTGAGATCAGGCTGCCCTCCTGGTAACGTGAATGGGCTAGAACGCACGTGCTGGAGATGCACTTATATCCACAGGAGCGTTTTTACTGACGAGATGCGCATGAAAACCGCATTTGTTTTTTTGCACAGCCCTAACATCTAGTTAACAAAGTAAACAGCGTTGCCCTTTGTGTAATAAGTTACAGAAACTGTTAAACGCACCAACTTAAATAATAAAATACACTTACCGGTTGTCGTCCATAAACAACGCCTTCTCCAGACAAAGAGGGAACTGCTCCATCTTTCAAGAATAATCTTTGTGCAAATCCGGCATTAAACTGATTGAGATTGAGAAAGCTGTCCTCAGCAAAATGAGCTGCACATAGTTTTACATGTGCATTATCATTTTCGGGAACTAAGTTAAACATAAATTAATTTTAATCTCAAAGTACAGCGTCCATGGGAAGCCCAAACAAAGGTGATTGGACTCAGAGATGAAAATAACAGCGTTTCAACAACATGGCGACAAACACAAACAGCTCTTCCTTCTTCTCCGTCGGAGCGCAACAAGGCCACGCCCCCTGTTTGTGAATTAATGTGGGCGGTGGTTAGTCAAAAAAACTGTTTTAGTGATGTCATTACTACAGGAACTAGAGGGCTGTAGTCCAAACGGGTCGTTTTTTGTAGGCGAATTCTGTTAAATCAAATATCTCGCTTGGCATTGAACTTTGAGCTTTAGAATTTTACAGATATTATTTATACTCTAACAACAACATTACACACTAACTAAAGTTTAAAACATGGAATCACGAAGAAGAGAACTTTAATATATTTCGGTTGATTAGGGTCCTTATTTCCCCTTTTTTTGTTTGTTTGCTTGTTTTGTTTCATTACAACCAGCTGTACATTATCCCACTTATTGCGTGCTTGTTATATGGTAGCAATTCTAACCATCTCAATATTATACATTTAAAATAAATGTTTATACCTGGCAACTCGCAGTGTTGGGAAGGTTTATTTGCAAATATGTTACAGATTGCAAGTTACCTTATTTGAAGTGTAATATAGTATAACAATACTTTATTAGGTTACGCTTTATTTGTGTACTTATACATTTAGGTACTGAGCAATATCAATTAACTACATGTACTGTGTATTTACCATATGGCTAGAGTTAGGAATAGTGTTTGGTTAGGGTTACTTGTATGTAATTATACAAAATTACTATTAAAATAAGTGCACGTAACGTGTAACAATGACACCTTAAAATAAAGTGTTATCCTTTATTAAAGTAATGTAACTGATTATGTGTGATTACTTTTTTATTACTTTTCTAAATGACATTTTATGCTTGCAGGGTTAATCTCATAATAGCATAATTTTACTAAATAGCCTTTAATGGAAGAAGGCATTGTGCAAATTAATTAAATTAATTTTATTCAATATATCCTAGCTTTTTAGAGAAAATATTCAGATGTAACCCATTTTCTTAGGTAAATAATTAAATTACGTAATTCCATTAGTTGTACTAGTTACTCCCAACACTGGCAACTTGATCCATCAAATTTATCTTAATGTAAAGTACTTTAACAAAATCCTAGTGCTAAAATATGGAGGGTATCATATTTACTGATGTGCTGCGTGTCACAGCTTAATGTCGCAAAGGAGGAAGCCAGTGCAGGGAAGTGAGCAGTTGCAGGGCCCATCTCTTGCCATTAGGTTTAGCTGTTCTCTGAGAGCTGTCAACAGAAGGCGCGTTGAGCTGCCAAGCCTCTCTCTGACTGCTCACTCGCCCGCAGCACGCCCCAAGCTCCTCTTTGACTCAAAGTGCTCATTTCTCTTCTGTTCCCTTCATTCTTGTGTTCCACTAACACAGAGTGGGGCTGCCTCTCATTCTGTGTCACCGAGCGTGTGACACGGAGGGTGTGTGTGTGTGCGTGTGTTTATGGGGTTGGCATCAATAAGAAGATGAGTGTGTAATGCATTTGTGTATCATGTGATGTAAATCACTGAACACTTTTTCACGTTCCTGCGGGGCTTCAAGCAATGCGAGTGTTCCCTGCGTGAGTAGGACCATGAACTGCATGATAAGTGCTCAGGGTTTAAAAAGTATAATGAAAGAACACACACAATACCTTGAGTTCTATCAGATGTGGGAAGCACTTTATAGCAGATTGTGAAGGTTAACATTTGGCATGAAGATCAATGACAGACCCTTTGACCTTCTTTGTCTGGATCCTATAGATAGAAAAGGCATAACATGCAATTCATATGAACATACGCATACACTTTTTATCTGATGACAAATTGTTTTTGTTCAAAACAGATCTGTACTGTTTCAACTGAAATTCTAATCACTGATAGATTTCAGCTGGTGTCTTGGCTTTCCATCTCTTGTTCAATACTTTGTCCCTATGCCATTATTATTATTTTAAAAGATTCCTCCCATTTATGAATAGAAGAAGACATCTCAATAGAAAAAGACATCATTATTTGTCTTTGACCAAGTACAGTATTTCAACAATGCAAGAGGATTTTCCAATATTTTTCATATGATAATAGCAATCGTGTACGCTTGATAATCTGGTAAATGGCCATAATCTTTGTGTTTATTCTTCAAGCTGGCCAGTGTCCTCTGAGCCCTGGCATGTCTGGCTGCCTGCCACAGGGTCGGCCCACTCAAGTGGAATTTAAAGGGGACCCTTTGAACTTAATAGGTTTTGACTGGCATGTGTTACATGCTTCAGTGCACCATTGATTGATCGCTTGTTTGCTAAATCACTGCTGGTTTCCTCTGTTTGGCAGACTGGTTACACAAGTGTGGTCACTTTAGCTCAGAGATTATAAGAAAGAGAAAAGATGTTTTTGGGGGGAGACTGAATGTTACAACAAATTAAAAGAAACATTGAGGACAACGTGCAAAATCAAATATAGAGAGAATGATTTCAGATTTAGAAAACGGATTTGAAAAAGACAGAAATTATGAGGATGGACTGTTGATGATCAGTCCTGTTGACTGATCCTGAGTGGAGCAGCTTTCTATCTGATCAATGCTTTGGAGCATCTACACTTGCTGTGCCCTTCCTTTCTAGCCTCTCTCTCAGATGGCTTTTTACAGCTGAAGATGGGAGGGAGGTGCTGAGAGGTCACCTCTAAGGATGAATGGCACACAGTTAACCACAGAGGCTTCAGTGTATGACACATTCCTCCTTATCTTCCATTGAGTGAGATATACACCTCTCCAGCATCAGGCCTTTTATCTGTGGGAGCTCACTAGGAAGCACTGATCAAATACAAGTCCGAAGCCTGTGTTTTTAAAACATTTGAAATAGAGGTTTGATATTTATATATTAAAAATAATATATTTTAAATAAAATTATAATTTTTTTCAAAAATGACATTAAAGACATCTAATGAAACATTATGATCAAAGAATCCTCCAAAAAATTCACCAAAGCTTCCCAAAAAAAAGCTTTTTATAATTATAAGAAATGTCTCTTGAGCAGCAAATCAGCATATAAGAATGATTTCTGAAGGATATGGAATAACTCAATTTAAATTAAATTAAAAATTAAAGTTATGCATTTAGCAGATGCTTTTATCCAAAGTGACTTACAGTGCATTCAGGCTATCAATTTTTACCTATCATGTGTTCCCGGGGAATCGAACCCCCAACATTGATAAGGCAATGCTCTACCAATTGAGCTACAGCTGAAAATTCCGATTTTCCATATCCAGTAGTGTTCAGCAGAATGCATGAAGTAAAAGTTTATATACTGTCTTTTCCACATCAGCACACATTATTTAACCAAACAATTAAAATGTGATAAAAAGAACAGAATATAAATTAATAATAATAATATTTATCATCATCAATAAATTAATAAATTCACAATAAATAAGCAATTTAAATTAATTACTATTATTATTCAAGTAGTCAATTTTGGAATAGGTTAAATCCAGGAAAAGAGGATTCTAACTTTGTTAGATTATCATTCTATAATCGTACATATGCGAATTCAATCACAGAGCACGTTTAATTTCCTCCATTCCCGCAAATCTTTGCTACTGCTCAAAGCTCTGGGTATTTCTTTTTGCTGTGGGAAACTATCTAAAGTAAACAGTGTCTAAGTTGATTTGAGAGATTCACTCCTCCCCATGAACATAAGCTGAAACATGTTGATCTTGTATTGATTTGTGTTCCCCCGGACAATTGCATAGCTGGTAGTCCAAAACACAGAGAAGCTTGACGCAGCGGTGAGAGCAACAGTATGGCTACTAGCACTGGGGTTAATTGTCTAATTAAATTGACTAAACAAGCATATGAATTGGGACTCAGTACCCCATCCACGCCTCATTGGCTCATAGAACCACATTAAACCAGAGAAGAGTGCATCATGTTGTGAGGCCAGAATTTTGGCCTCATAGCTTTTAGCATGTTAAAAGATCTTGTTTTTAATTTCCACAGGTTTGCGATGTCTGTTTCATATTCTGTTTATCTTATCTAACAATTTTTCCTCTTTCCTTGTCTTGAGTGTTGGGAAGCCGTAATGAACTCTCAAGCACTGCTGGATGGTCGATCCATTAGAGACGGTGAGGTTGAGATGAATCACCTCATCCAACCTGCCTTCCACTATAGAGCAGCCAGGGAGATCCATCACACTCAGCACAGGGGGAGCGTCCCGGATCAGAACCGGCGCTGGAACACCATGATGCTGTACTTTGGAGAACAGCACAAAACACTTCTAAGGATTCTGAGCATCTGAAGCATTCAAAGCATCTGGTAATGCTACGATCAGAAGTTCAATGCAATGCAAGCTGCAGGAGGAACCTCTAAAGCCTTTTGATATCTGGAAAACCGTTTCCAGCAGGTCGCTACAAATGGATTGCAGGTGGAACATTAGTTGAATGTAAACATGAAAACATCACTGAATATCCTATAGGAAAAAAAAAGTGTGTGCTATCACGAACATTAACAGTCATTTAGGCACTTAAAGTACTTTCCTCACGCAGTCTCTATTCCATTGATGTGCATTTCTACAGTTTGTGCTCCAGGTTGCTAAGCAACAATAATGATAGTGACCTTTGGAAATATCACTGGGATATGCTCCCCCTGGATTGAAGACCATGAGCACCCGGTTCTCAGGTAGATGAACTTATGTAGCAGATTTTTAGATAATACATCACTAAATACAAAATGCTCATGCATGTAGAAATGTAGACTAAACTGTTACTAGCATACACCTGAGGAGGAAACAAATATTAAAAACTATATATATTTAAATATTAAATATTTTAGCAGTATATAATTTTTATTACTTTCTTATATGTTCAGATTGTTCAATAGGGGTCAGTAAGTTTTTATTTATCTATCTATTTATTTATATAAATGAATACTTTATTTAAAAGAATAGTTCAGCAAAAAATTAAAATTCTGTCATAATTTATTAACCCCCATGTTGTTCCAAACCTGGATGATTTTCTTTCTTATACGGAACATAAAATAAGATATTTTGAAGAATGCTGGTAATCAAACAGTTGACAGTCCCCATTTACTTCCATAGTATTTCTTTCCCTACTATGGAAGTCAATGGGGACAACAACTGTTTCGTTCTCCAAAATGTCTTCTTTTGTTTTCAACATAAGAAAGACACTTATACAGGAATGACATGCGGGTGAGTAAATGATGACGACATTTTCATTTTTGGGTGAACTATTCCTTTAACAAGCATGCATCATATTGAAAATTATATTTCACTGTATATACTCCAAAAGTCACACTGAAGACATTCACGTTTCAAATAAATGCTGTTCTTTATTCATCAAAGACTGAATCATTGTTTCAAGAAAAATATATTAAGCAGCTGTTCCTTGCACTGTTAAATCTTTTCTCTTACAAATGAAAAGTGCATGAAAATCAAAGTGTAGAAAGCCCATGAAGTGTATATTCCCCCGGGTGAGCTTCAAGAGCAGGTTAACCTCCTTTATGTTCCTCAACTCACTGCAACACTGTCCCTACAGTAGTAGGTCTTATTGTTATTCTCCAGTATATGTATATCTGATAGGAACAACCATAAACATGTTCATGACTGTTTGCTTTTTTGTCTCTAGAGGGCAATAGACGGGAGTTTTGAATAATAAAAAAAAAAAATAATTCTGCTATTACTGAGTAGTTCAGGGTATGTCTGCTTGTGAGTAAACACAGGAATGAATCAGATCACATGAGTATTGTTTTCTTTCACTCCCTTCACACAGGATTGTTACTGTCTGTTAAAAGCTTACTGATATCACAATAATGTGTCTTTGCTATCTGCTTGAGAGCATTTTAAGCAAGAATGACAGGCCAGTGGCACAAAGAAGTGTTTAGCTCAAAAACAGAGCCTAGACTATTGTCCTAACCATTTATGCGAATGGCAAACTTGTGTTTCCTCTTGAAAAAATCCAGTGACATGTAGCCTCTGTTGTATATCTCGATTCATAATTGATGGCCTGAGCCCAGACTCACACTTCAGCCCGCTACACATGTAATACAGATTCAATCCATGTCTTAGATCCTACACCATGTCTACACTGAAACACCGAAAACAAGATCTGCCTGTCTGTGGACTATAATGTCCTGTTATGTATAGGTTTAATACATCCCTATGTAGAATTCAACCAAAATCACCATTTGTGTCTTTTATTCCAATGAGACCAAGGTAATACAGTGTTCAGGCTGACAAAGCCAGCCTCAAAACCTTTGCTGACATTCAAAACGTCCATCAGAGTACAAGACAGCTTGATTTTGAAAGGAGAGAGGATGTGGTCCACTACATGTTTGTTGGTCCCCAGGCTCTGGGAACAGTTCAGCAAGGACAGACCTCTTACCCTCTGTTCCCATAGCAACAAAGGCCTTGTCATCCCTAGCCGAGTGGATGTCACTGTCCTTCTCTAACTCCATAATGGATTTGACCTCCGATCTCTGTCTTTCACTGCTCAGAGGATGTGACACACACTAGTTTTCAAGTGTGAAAACACAGACTTGGCCAACTGCGGCGTCCGCTGAATCAGCTGCAACACATCTATGAGTAAAACACACTTAGCACGGTCAAACACTAAGCAGCTTCATGAATATCAGTTAAATGTTCAGGTCTTTCTAATTTTATTTTACTTATCTGAACTCATCTTACTCTTACTCTTACTCTTTTAACCATTGTTCTGAAAATCCTTTACCTACTTAGTTGTTCCCAGTCAAAAATGTCTGGCCTTTTAAAAATGTCTTGCTACTAAAACCAAATATTGGATACAATCATCTTGTCATCTTCTATTCTTTCGGTAATTCTGGAACTGACAGCTTATGTAACTCAGTCCAAAAACAACGTTATGTGGATAAATTTGGCAATGTTCAATCAAAAACTGATGTGCATAAGATCTCTTTGGGAAGTTGTTATGCCGGTCCCACTTTATATTAGGTGGCCTTAACTACTATGTACTTACATAAAAAAATAAGTACAATGTACTTATTGTGTTCATATTGTATTGCAAAACACTTTTGCTGCTATTGAGGTGGGATGGGGTAAGGTTAGGGAGAGGGTTGGAGGTATGGGTAAGTTTAAGGGTGGGTTAAGGTGTAAAGTATGGGTCAACAGTGTAATTATAAATGTAATTACAGAAATTAGATACAGATGTAATTGCATGTTGTTGTTTTTTTTTTAATATAAGTACAATGTAAAAACATGTATGTACACAATAACTACATTGTACTAAATTATTAATTAAAATGTAAGTACATAGTAGTTAAGGTCACTTAATATAAAGTGGGTCTGTTATGCCTTGTGTTAACAAAGTCAGTAAGTTTTAGTCCAACGCAATATATTAATTAGCAATAAAAAAAAATAAAAAAATGGTGCCTCTCCGAGTCAAAATGACATTGAACACATCATGAAGGTTAAAGGTATAGTCCGAGATCCAGAAGAGAAGTCAGAAAATGAAGATGGATGCAACCATTGTTAACAATATCAGTTAATTCAAAAATTGGTTGCATTTTATTTTGCAGTACGTGTACTAACGTACTTATAGTGTACTTACAGTGTATATGTCTAAGAAAGTTCTGGTAATACAAGGTAACACATGGGGTAGGGTTAGGTTTAGGGGTAGGTTCAGGGGTAGTACCTAGTTATTACATAGTTATTGTAATTACCATAATAAGTACATAGTATTTACATGAGGAACAGGACTGTAAAATAAAGTACTACCAAAAAATTATACAATATAAAACTAATAAACAATATATTACTACTGTTTCTCTTCTGTTGATGCACTGAGCAGCCATATTGAATTCTGAAGTTGGAGTTACTGCGATTCCTCCGAGACTCCGATTCAGAAACTTAGACTTGGGAAGGTGTTCCAGTTAAAAGTTACAACTGGGAACATATCAACAGCTAACAAGAAATGTTCACAGGAACGTTCTGTCTCTGAATAAAACATGCTTGCAGAAATGTAACTAAAATGTTCATTTAACATTCAATTCAACACATTAAGAAGAAAAAAAAATGTTTAGAATGTTCCCATAACTCTCAGAAATAACATAAGGAAAACATTTTTATAACATAAAATTCATCTCGGTGCAATGCAACTGCTTAAGGTGTATTTACCACCGCTATCCACTCATGAAAGAACTGACTCTAAGCTAGTAAGTCAATATATTGTCATTGAAGTAGGAAATAGTTGGGAATGTCATGGTCAATGAGAAACCTGTTAAGGTCAAGTGTGCTATTAAGATGTATTACTTTTCTATTGGCAGAGAAAGAGCAGATTTCAGAACCGCACAGTTGAGCACGAGGAGCTCAGGGAGATTAGTGCCTGTTGAGGGCACTCAGACTACTAAGTTATGTAACGCAGCTGTCTGTACTGGCTTTATATGCTCATGCCTCCTCAGGTGGGCAGTTTGACTCTGCTTCTTGCTGTCTTTTAAAATCAGCAGTCCCTTGATTGAGATTTGATTCTTTGAAACAATGAGAAACTTTTCAACTTATTTTTATCTATCTGTCTGTCTATGCTGTTCATATGGTGGTGAAGAATGAGGAGTCTGTATGTGTGCTTGCATAGACTACTGATGAAGATAAAGCATAGCCCCCTTTGTACATATTGAGAAGGATGGCCTCAGTTCCAGCGGACACCCTCTCACATCTGTTAGTCTCTGCCTTTCTTATTGTATTTGATATAAGCCTCTCTGATGCTCCATATAATGAATGTGTGTGAATCACATCCAAACACTGGGATTCACCTTTGAGGCATAGAACTGCACGTGCATATCGATCTCTTATCGTTTCCTTCAACCCAGCAGCTTCTACTTACTGTGAAGTGCTCTCTTAAAAATCCCCAAGTGATCTGTAGAGTGATTACATGTATGATATGTGTATGAAACAAAAGCAACACATACTGCATGCTGCTGGGTCAGAATTTTTGATGTTTTTTCTCTCTCTCTTTATGTGCACATAAAAAAAAATACAAATAAAAGAAGTGAGCTTGTAGCAATGGACATGAATCAACCCTTAAATGGACAGCAAAACAAACACTTAATTAATTACTCCTTTTCAAATCATTAGCCTTAAATAATGTGTTTTCAATAAAATTTGGTTTCATTTTTCATTTTGTTATGGTTTGTATTGCCAAAGAAAACAACGTAAAAGATTCACTTTTACCTTTACATCAGTGGTGCACTGATGGCATGCTGCCGTTTTACTTTTAGATAAGGGTGGTGAGCTGATTTAAGAGTTTGACCTGATGTTAGTGTTTGAAGTTCTTTTTACAGGGTGCCGTTTCATTATTTTATTCATTCAGTCACTTAGACATACTGTCCTTCCAGCCTTTCAAATATCTGTATCAACCAAGTAAACAGAAACCACTTAAGGGTTACAATATTTATTATTGATTAAAAACGCCTAGTTTCCAAACACATGGAACAAATAATGAACTAGGGGAAAAGCTGGAAGATTTATTTGACCAGGACTTAACATATTGAGACGTTAACGTTTAGTTATAGGCCTACTTGCTTTGATAGTTTTCTGCAACAATTAAAGACTTATAGCCCCATCTAGCGACCTGTCACGGAACAGCACAGACATTTAGTTTGGGACCGAATGTTTGACAGCGAAACAGTGCTTGTAGAAAGCGCCACATGTGACCGTTAGTATAATGAGACACTTATATGTATTTATTAATGTTTAACTTTAGGTGGGAAAATTCATGAAAATTTAACTTGACTCAAACAAGGAATGAAACATATAGGCATAACAAAAATGCTCGCACGGAAAGAGACTGTAATCCGTTGTCATGTATTCTATAAACTTCTAAATACTTTCTCAATTACGAAACAATAAAAAAGCAACATACACGCGCGATTTACAATGACGTCACTCTTCGGTCCGCGACAATCTTTGGCGCCAGTCTCACCTCATGGCCCTCTGACCTTTGTTTTTGAGTTCTGTTGAGTGGCAAGAACAGTAGTCTATTGAACTAAGCCTACTGGTAAAGGGTATCACATAATAAGTTTTATATATATATATATATATATATATATATATATATATATATATATATATATATATATATATATATATATATATATATATATATAAAACTGATTCCAGTTAAATTAGAAAAAAATTGCGGCTTGTAGGGGGTAAACAGTGAAAGAGCAAAATGGCAAGCATGTATAAAAGAGAGAGAAGGTGGCTCACTTTTTAGAAATTAGCCGTCATCGAGCACAAAGAACATGCACCTTTCATATTTTAATCATTGTCTTTCATTCTATCTGCTGGAAAACAATCTGTGATCAGGGGGAAAATAACTGAAAGAGAGAAGAGGTAGCCTGCTCTAATGCTATATGACAAAAGTGCTACTTTGATATGTGCAGCTGCTCCTCTCGTTAAGGTGTTAAATGTAACTGATAAGATAGAATAAGAAAATAGATGCGGAGAGGGCTGTCGTCTTTTAAGTGCTGAGAGAGGTGTCAGGTGAAACACAAGCCACTTGCCTCATTCTGTCTTTTCCATTGTTTTCTTTTCCATAATATGAATATTGAAGATCATATGTGGAGATAGTCTCTGTGTTTATTACAGTGCACACATAATAGATTATTGACTCTTTCTTTTTTTAAGAAGTGTTATACATTTAGGATCACCAAAAGTGGTCAAAGAAACAATTTTGACTATGAATTACTAATAGGAAATTCAAAATAAAAGAAACAAGACACTTCGGATTTGGAAGGATAAGAATTGTGGTCTAACTTAAACCAGTTTTCAGTTTGGATCATTCAAAATAAAGACAATTAAATGTTAAATCAAATCTTTTTAAAATAGAGACCAATGTCTATATATATACATATACAGAATTTACATACACTTCTCACATTCAAAAAACTTCCTTTGATTTTTCCTGGGTGAAAAGTGCTCTGAGCTTCACGATAAAACCTAATGGCACATTTTCTCACTGTGGCTAGGATCTTCGTCTCTCTCGTCTCTTTCTGTCTTTATTATAAAAAATAAAAATAAAAACATTTGCAGCTTTCACTCAGCACAAGTTTATTTTTACATCCAAGCATTTTAAAACCATCCATCCATGTCAGAGCGGCATAATGTATATGTGTAGCTACTAGAGAGTGAGTGAAGGAGAGAGATGGAAAGACACTGAGAGGGTGCGAGTATGTTCACTTTGGATTTGGAGGTGCAAATGTATCAAAAAAGGGAGACTAGAGGAATCAGCAGTCTGAAGAGAAGATTGTTGTGGCAGCCTCGGAAAATGAGATCACTTGAGTGCTTTCTCAAACATTTCTCCCCACCACCATCACTGTGTCATCTGCCTCCATCTGCGCCTCGTGACCTACATAGAGACACTTCTGGTTGATGCTTACATTTGAGGCATTGTCCTGTGTGCTACACCTACTGTAATCATGAGCTAAGTGACAGCACAAGAGTCTAAGAGGTATGGGCTGAGCTAATAAATCTGTTATTTTAATTCAGCTTTTTTGGAAAGGGAAAACATCAGACATTACAGATAAATAAATAGAGTGGCCTCAAAAAGTATCTGGACATTGTGAAATGTATGATATAATGTAACACATTCTGCCAACACCTACAATTGTTATAGCCTGAACATGGTCATCACCAAAAATGACAGCAGTTGAGCACTGAGACGAGAAGACAGTTAACAAACTTCCACAGGCTATAAAAGTAAAGTAATACTTAAATTACATTGTGTTTTTGCAAGCTAAGCAGGGAAACTATATGCATATAATTTGATTGAATACATCATAATTTGAATTCTGATAAATTAAGCTATGTACAAAAAAAAAAAAAAAACTGTTATTGTTATCCTCGAACATCTCAAACATTAATTTTCATTATAATCATCATGATACTGCTGCCAAAAAAAAAAAAAAGACAAAACATGTTTCACAGCAAACAAAGGATTTGAATAAAAGTATGAAAATAAATAAATAATAATAATAATAATAAACTTTTTTTGAAGTTAATACTTTTATTCAGCAAGGATGTGTGTATATATATATATATATATATATATATATATATATATATATATATATATATATATATATATATATATATATATATATATATATATATGAAAGAAATGTTGTTCTTTTGAAATTTATATTAATTAAGATATGCTAATAAAAATATGGTTCCAAAAAATGATTAAGCAAAAACAAAAGCATTTTAACATTGATAATAGGAAAGGCTATGCACCTAACTGCTTAATCGAATGATTTCTGAAAAATCATATGAAACTGAAAACTGAAGTAATGTCTGCTGAATAATCAGCATTTTCCTCATAGGAATGAATTACATTTTACAATATGTTCAATATTTTTTTCTTTCAAACAAATCCAGCCTTAGTAAGCATAATATACCTTTTTCAAAAACATAAAAAAAAAAAAAATAAAAAAAAAATTAAGGGCAGATATTCATTCAGACATATTTAAATCTTCATCAACAACTGAGTTCTAATTTAGAATGATGAGCAAAGAGCTTTTGTTTTGTACTCCATTTACTTTTTCTATTTTGCCTACGACTTAATGAAGCAGCACAGAGTAAGCTGTGTATGTTCAATACAAGAAATGGAGTATAAATGAATATTAAAGCAATATTCACCGCTGGAGGAACATTTTTTTTTGTCCTCCTTTGATTTTATTCTTCTTGTCTACCTTTAGCAGCTTCTCCCAAGGCCAAAAGTACTGCTTTTACATATATTACCTTTTGATTAATGGAGCTGTATTCATTATTCTGCCCTTGTGCTAATTAGGACAACTCACCCATAATGATATACAGTCAGAATAATACTTGCCCACTGGGTATGAGGGTGTATCAACTTCCTGGTGCACACTTGATACCTGCTTCTATACATCTTCTCTACTTCTTTAGTTAAGGTCAGTGTATTACTGATATTCTGATATTTTCAATTTTTTGGGGCTTACACAATTCCTTTGCTTTAGAACTACTAATTTTAATGAGACAGTTCACCCAAAACACTCAATCCATGTGATAACTTGTTAGACTTTTATAAAAGAAACTATTTTGCAAAATGTTTCAATGTCTAAGATGTCAGTGGTAACTGTTCGGATACCAACATTCTTCAAAATATGACATTAGAGTAAAGTAAAACTTCCTCATTCTTTTACAGTTTTTCCATATATATATTCACCTTTTCATCATCAGGGTAATTAAGCAAACCCTCGTTTGAAGTTTTGAATTTTTAATCCGTGATGCTTTTACATTTTTTGCAAGTACCAAATTCCACTCTGGGCCAGCATCACATGCACATTTCCTCCTCAGTTCCTCCTCATCTCTCTCTTGCTTCTGTACTCGTGCTTTCAAGAGTTGAGTTCAAGGTGAAAGTAAGAGAATTCATGCGGGATCAGGGGACCAAGCATACGATTACACAATTATGAGCCAAGTGGTTTTCTTGCCAAACACATCCCTAAAGATCCGAATGCGAGAGAAATCCATGCTTTTGAACTATTCTCTTGCCTCTAAAGATAACATAACCTTAGCTGGAGATTTCTGTCATGGGAAGGATGGCATGAACTTTTTTCTTTTCTTTCTTTTTTGTCAGAATCTCAAGCTTCACTTTTCCTTTTGGCTGTGGTGTCTGCTTAACATTGGGCTTTGGCAACATGACAGAGAGAAGAAACAGCGAGTGCCACCGTTGACATATCCCCCATCCCTTTTTTCGCTAGTCAGACTCTCTTTTCTGGACACCTGATTGATTGTGACAGCCGTATATTGGGGATATTTCATATGAAAGAGAATTCGCAGATGAAATGTTAATGAGTTGGAATTTTTTTTTTTTTTTTACTAGCTGCTTTTTTATTACAGGCCAGCAGTTTTGAACATTTTTTCAAAGTAACACACCCAAATTCCACTGTTTGCAATGAATTAATAATACCCGCCATGTCACTGAAGTCTCACACATTCTTTAATCAGTGTGCATGAAACAGAAGCTTCTTGAAAGGTATTCTTTTTTTTTTTTTTTTCAGCATCGTAACAATTAGAAACTTAGCGAGTATCAAATGTGCCCTCAGAAATCGATGTGTGGCCCCCTGGTCTGCTGGCTTCTCTGTGGTCCAGCATTTATGACTTCATATTAGTTTTATGAGGCTCAGAATGACACAAACAAAGCTAAATACTTCTTAGAAATCTCATCATTTAATTTAAAAGGAAAACTAAGATCAATTAAACTTGAGATTCTCTTTGGAATTGACAGCTAGCAGTTTGTTGCTATTGATAAAGTATATTAATGTGAATCACACTATGGGTCCTCTCTGAAATCAAGCCAGCAGTGCACTCTGAAGTCATCTTGTAAAGCATTAGAAATCAAGATAAACCTCACCAACCAAATCTGTTCAAGTCATGTTCTATATAGTTAACAGCTGAATGCACAAAATAAGTGTGACCACAAAGCACGAATCACACTTTAACTCTTTATTTTTTTAAGGAATAGGTCACCAAAAAGTGAAATTTGTATCATGATTCATTCACCCTAATGTTGTTCCAGGCCAGGCCTTTATGCATTTGATCAGTCTGTGGAGCAGTTTTTGCAAAATGTCTGTTTCAGAGACAGTCAGTGTTGTTTTGGCCCACGCTGACCCCCCAAAACACTTCAAAATAACTTTTCTTGTGTTCTGCAGGAGAACACAGTCATACAGGTTTGGAACAACGTAAAGGTGAGTAAAAGAACGTTTATTTTTTAGAGACCTATCCCTTTAAATCCATTTTCTAACCCACACTGCATTGATAAATTAAACATCTAATCCAAAACCCAAACCTGTGATTCTATGCTTTATACATATCGGATTGCCTCATTTCTAATTTTTCCACACCGTATAGTTCTTAAAAATAGTACACCGCACTGAACAAACAACTCCCGAAAGAGAGATGAGAAACTTAACGTCAAAACACAGTTTTGGTAAACGCAAACACAGAGCTACAGAGGCTCTTAGAGTTATTTGTTTTGAGTGGTTTAAACCACATTTGGACACTTGAACGCTGTCTTGAGCGTTCACAAATCGTTCACAGATCCCAAATTTAGCTTTGTGATCTCCTTTTTTTTTTTTTTTGGTTCGAAGCACATACGAGCGGAAAAAGTGTAAAAAGCAAGCGCTTCGTAAAAAGTTGGTGCACGCTAACCTTAGGGAAGTCGGGATACAACACCCTGAAGGACTCACAGGTGAGGGCTGATCTAATTAGTCCCCATCAAGTATGTAATTCTTTTTCTGGTGGAATAACGCCGCAAGGGCGGTTGAGTGGCCGAAAGCTAAGCTACCTGAAAAATAATGTATGAAAATAGACACCATAACCCGAAGCTACGGCACATTTATATGCCTGACAAGCGCCTGACATCGATGTTGAGTTGAATTCTAATTGAATTCTGTGAGACGTATGTGTAATGTTACCATTAATATGAATGCTGCCGCCCTAAATATTTTACCGAGCTTCATAGATATTGTGGGCCCCTCATCTCTCTTTCTCAAAAAGGCCTAATTAATGTACTTTTTTGAACATTTAATACTTTTTAAAGTCACAGGTGTGCTGAAGGGGCGCGATGGCTTTGTGAGACTGTAGCTAAATCACATTCTTTGTGATTTTGTCATGTGCGTGTGTCCCTTAGTTAAGGAAATCAATTAATTAGCACAATTAAGTTGTTCCTGGATGTACTTCAGTCAGCGAGTCACTTCAATTTGCGATCGGATGTAATCTTCTCATGCCACTCGTCACAGCCTGCCTCCTTTCTTAAAAGCTTGCGAGTGCCACGTTTGTCTGTGGGTGAACAGAAATGCAGAGATATGGGGCGGCTGAATAATTTAGGCTCCCACAACACATGCACTTTTGCTTTTCAAGCATGAGTTATAATTTCATTAGAAACTTTGGGCTGCGTCGCTGACTAGTTAAATATTAAACTCTTCCGCTGATCACTTTCGATTAGCCGTCCCTGTGAAATTCCCTGAAATGTCAGAGCTGGTGTTTTTCTCCATTTCCTCCTCCCTGTCCTACAAGAAGTTCTCCTCCTCCCCTAACCCTCTTTCAGAAAATGTTTGTCGACGCAAAGGGGTACTCTGGTAATTGCATGAATTCATTTAGAATCAACAGAGGGGCTGAGACATCTGGGAGGTTTAATGGGGCCACCGCTGCAGCGTGACAGCGCCGGGATGAGGAGGCTTGACTGGGCTTGATTGGGAGATGATTGAAGGGATGTTTTAGATCATTAAGAGCTGCTCGGCACGGAGGTTAGATGGAAAGTGGTCTGAATGGAGAGAATGTAAGCAGCACTGATGGAGCTCAGGGCCTGAGGGAGCTCCGGCAGGAAGTGTATCTCGCATCGCTCTCTGCAGACGCTTAGCTTTGCTCAGGCTCTGAGCGGCGAATGCAACCTGTTGTCACGCTGTGGGTCTCAAGTCTTGGCTCTTAATTCAGATTTGACCTTAGTTAAAAATGCACATCTAATAGTTCTCTGCAGCTTTAGATATGGTGGTGTGTGAGTGAATAATCTACTCTTCTTTAAGCTGATAGGTTGCTCAATTCTTCCTAGCCAACCCTGCTGACATCCACATTCCATCAAGATGGCAAAGATGTACTAGAGATCTCTTGCTGAGGGCGACGGAGCTAATTATAAACCAGCATCTACTTTAATCTTGCCATGACGTATATTTATTCCTGTGGTAAAGCAATCTTTTCACTTTAGTGCATCGCTAGGAGCCTGCTTGGGAAAGAGAGGTACGCACGCAACTGAAAAGTGAAAAAAAGCGAACGCATCTCCAAAGATTTCATGCAAAATTCATGATGACCTTGAAGACCCCATGAAATCACTTGATGAGCACCTGTGGTGTCATAAACAGTAAGTTTGAGGGCTTGTCCTTTTGTTTTAAAATAGCAAATGGGATTTAGTTTTTGTTGCTGCTGTGAACCTTGATTTTTGACTTGCTTGTTGTATGGAAATAAGGAAATTCTTATTGGAGTGCATTTGTTCTCAAAAGTTTGGACTCCAAGATCTAAAATTGACTAAGATAATATTAGATTGAAGCTATGATATTCCCTCTGGTATTTCGGAAGAACTATTTAATGTATTGTGTAAAATTATTAATTTGATATAACTTTCAAGTCACTTTTAAACCATATACAGTAACGGTTTTGGAACGATTACTTTTAGATCTGATTGGACAACAATTTGTAAGTGCTATGTTTATCATACATATTTTCAGCTGTTTTTGCAGAAGATAAAGTTTTGTATATATGCATATCACTGCTAAAATGCAAGTGTGTATGTGAAACAGAGATAGAAAAATAAAGTCATTTTGAAGTTAGTCAGTCCGCTAGCTTTATTTCAAAGAGGTTGTAGAGATCTTTTCTATAATCTGCATTTCATCCTGACATTAAAGCTGCAGTAGGTAACTTTTGTAAAAATATATATTTTTTACATATTTGTTAAACCTGTCATTATGTCCTGACAGTAGAATATGAGACAGATAATCTGTGAAAAAATCAAGCTCCTCTGGCTCCTCCCAGTGGTCCTATTGCCATTTGCAGAAACTCCATCGCTCCCGGTAAAAAACAACCAATCAGAACTGCGGTCCGTAACTTTGTTTGTGTTCAAAATGTTCAGAGCTGTGGCACACTTGTGTTTGTGAGATATAAGCTGGTTTCCCCTCACTTCCTCCACTATTTCGCCTCTCTCCTTTTCCGTATTTGATATTTCCCTCTACATTTCAGTTCCATCCACCAGGGGTGAATTTAGCAGAACAACTAACTGAATAGAGGCTCACTCTCTTTAGCCATCATCAGAGAGTATTTGTTTATTACCTTTAATATTTCACGAGCATTCTCAGTTATGGAGACAGGCATCACTGTATAGGCCTATTAGCACCATGCCCTCTTAGATTTTGGTCTATTTATTTCCCTGTGTGATGAGCACGGCTAGTAATGTGCAATGAGCCAGAGGAGGAAAGCAGCTGCAGTGGGAAAGCACCCTGGAGAGTAGCCATCGCCTCATTCAGAGGCCTGTTAGAACTTCAAGCTAGAGTTCATCTAGATCGCATTTTTCACTGGAGTTTGTCCTCCAGCCGCTAATCAGATAGTACAGTGCTACAAACACACACTCAAGTGCTGCTGTCTTGACTGAACGATCAAGGCTATAGGCCTGTTAGAATATATTTCCTGATGGAATTATGTTTTTATAGACCTTGGTTTGTAACCTTAGTGTAAACACTAGCAGGGAAACAACATAATATCATAACGGTGCAAAATGATACTGTTAAAGTGTGTCCCTTTTCATGCTCATTAAAAGCATTGACCCATCATCAATAATTACATCTCCGAAGCTAGCCAAAATTGTGAAGAATCAAAATAGTAATTGTAAGATGAATTCAAAAAGTTGGTAACACTTTATTTTAAGGTGCCCTGTTTACATGTGCTTACTTTTATAATAACAATAATATATGCATAATTACATGCAAGTATCCCTAAGCCAAACCCTAACCATACAGTGAGTACATGTAGTTACATATAGTTACTCAGTACTTAAATGTATAACTATACTGTAACAAGGACACCTTCAAATAAAGTGTAAAAAAATAAAGAAATATATATATATTATTTATTTTATTTTTTTTATGAAAAAGTGTGAGATGGAGAGTGAATATAAAGAAAAAAATTCACATACCATTGTTCAAAGTTTGGGGTCAGAAAGATTTTTATTATTATCATTATTATTATTATTATTATGTCTTTCTTTTTTTAAAGGATGCATTAATGTAATTAAAAGTAAAGAGTAAAGAGAGCAGTAAAGAGATTTACACTGTTACAAAAGAGTCTATTTAAAATAAATGTTGTTCTTTTAAACTTTTAAACACCATTAAAAATGGTTTTCAAAAATATTAAGCAGCTAAACTGTTTTCAACATTGATAATAATAAGAAATGTCTCATGATCAGCAAATCAGCATATTATGATTTCTGAATGATTATGTGACACTGAAGACTGGAGTAATGATGCTTACAATTCAGTTTTGCATCGCAGGAATAAATAATGTTTTAAAAATATATTATATAGATATATATATTTTTTTAATGTAATAATATTTCACAATATAATTTTTTTATTGTCTTTTTTTTTTAATCTAAGAAATACAGCGTGATCGTTAATTATTTTACCAACCTCAAAATATTGTAGTGTACTTTTTATTCAAAGGTTTCTTGAAAACTTTAACTATGGTTATAAACTGTCCATTAAGGTGAAAGTCACCCTTTAACTATTAAACATTACAAAATCTGTAGTACATTTTATCACATGAAGCCATTTTAAGCAACATGTAGGATATACTTCAGGGTATTCAGTATCAAATTAAATGACTCTTTCTGACATTCTTTTTTCTTATGTTTTGTTGAGTGTTGACTTAGCTGAATGCTGTTCTTCAAAATTTCCACTATGGCCTAGTTCTGCATATCGTGATAACAGTGTGAAATGAAATCTGTAACCAGGCAGGTTGGACTTAAGTATGAGCGTTGTGTCAATTTCAACTTAAAAACAACTCCAATGATAGACTTTGAGCTTTGTCAGGTCCATCTCTTCACTTGTAACATAAACAAAGAAGATCAGGGTTGAGTGCAATGCTATAAGACCTGTTTTAAGAGTCCACAAAACTTCAGAAGACGAAAGACGGCCTTGCGATACATATTGGTGCGAGGGGGTGACCTCTAAATTATTCATTACACATTACGCTTGAAGAACACTTGCAAGGCGTGATATTCAAAAGAGGATAATGTTTCACCATCCAACCACTCCATCAGAGCCGAAGCAGAAAGCGGTTGCATTAGTTTGGGGCAGTCATTCTGAAAATATGATCCAGTTTCATTATAAGTAAAAGTCAAAACTCATGAGGGAATCAGGGAGGGGGTAAAGAGTCTTCCTCATGGTCATGCATTGGTTTTAAGTGGTTTGTGCATTTTTCATGGGCTCATGGTCTATGGGTATGTCATTTCCAAATTAGCCTTATCTAAGTGGCAAACGGGAGCGAAGTGGGTGCTGAAATATTAATTAAACCATGTGATGCATCGTTTTGTGTTAATTAAAAGTGGCCAGACTGAAACTGGACTGTTGTTTTTAAGATTACTTTGGCAGGTCAGTCAGGGGAAAATAATTAAAGCAACACTTTCGCTGTCACACAAATCACATAGAATCACTGTTTCCAAATTGTGTGCAATGTCTTTAAAAAATGACTTTTTTTTCGCAGAATTGTGAGATATAAACTCTATAGACTATATAACTCACAATTGTGAGTTTATACTATGCTAGTTTATATCTCACAATTCTGACTTTTTTCTCGCAATTGCTAGTTTATATCTCTCAATTATGACTTTTTAACTCACAGTTTTAACTTTAAGTCAGAGTTGGGAGTTTGTATAATGCAATTATGGGAAAAAAAATATATATATTTCTACATATTTCTGTGTAAAGTAAGTTTCTTTAGAAATGTGATGGTCATTCTGCTGTTTGCAAGATTCAGAATCCTTCATTCACCCCCAGAAAATATCTTATTATAATCCAGACTTACCAACCTTTTTATTAAAAATATCTGGTGCATAAAGTCTTCATTAAATATTTACACATGCACTAACCATATGAAAAATTAAGAGATCTGCAGTTTCATTAACCTGTAGTAATATATGTACACATCTACTCAGTGGACCACAAAAATATATATTTTTTTTCCTTTTTAGCATATTTCAGACATTCTTTTCTGCATGCTAATATATGGTAAGTGATTTCGAAAGCAGTTGCGGTGATTAAATCTGTTTTAATATAACATTAGGGTTCCATAAACTGGCTTTAATCTTAGAATTAGGATTTAAGTCAAGGTGTAAAAAAGAAGACGTACGAAGGAATGTTTCGCCTGGAGATATTTGAATGTTATGACTGAAAAGACCATCTTAATGAACTTACCACAGCACTTTATAGCTGAGCAGATAACTAGTGTGATTTTTCAGTTATACATTTGCATTTAATTCATCTTAATGGTTAAACTACATTCAGGAACTACATTCAGGAAGAGTCTTTATCATTTCTTGAAATCAAACATTCCTTTTATTGTTGTTAAAAAATAGTTTTGTCATACGATGTTGTTTCGTGATTAACGATGAAATAACAATAGGGACCCATTCTCACTATTAACTAGTTGTTTATTAGCATGCCTAATAACATATTGGCTGTTTTTTGTAACAGTCCGCCTACTGTGGTGGAGATGAGGAGACAATTGAGTGTGGAGATGAAGAGGATTAACATGAAACACTATTTTACTTGACAGAAACTCACACATAGGATGGGGGTTGAGGTTCAATTCCAGACAGACTGCTCAGATGTGGACTTACATACACAGGGAAACTAGGATGATGACTAGACACACCTGGAACAATTAGGACAGGAACAGGAAGAACCAAATAAGGAAAACAGGAACATACATGTGACGGATCGCCTCCCTCCCGGA